>NC_048299.1:165720503-166020503 GCF_013100865.1 Trachemys scripta elegans
TAACAAATTTATTAGAGCATAAGCTTTCGTGGACTACAGCCCACTTCTTCGGATGCATATAGATATGTTCCATTCTATATGCATCCGAAGAAGTGGGCTGTAGTCCACGAAAGCTTATGCTCTAATAAATTTGTTATTCTCTAAGGTGCCACAAGTACTCCTGTTCTTCTTTTTGAGAATTGCCATAGCAGATCAGACAAGTGCTCTGGCTAGTTCAGTGCAAGAAATCCAATAGTGAGCAATACCTCTTTTCAGGATTGGGCCCATTTATCAATAGCGGAAGCTGTCTCTCAACCAGTCATGCAAAATGCTAAAAGCTAAACCCCAAAGTGTGTTTTATTTTTATAATTTATTTATACTTGTGGAAAGATGTTGATGTAGTGATCCAGGAGCACCCAAAATTTGTTCAATCCTTATTATATTAAAAAAAAAAAAAAACCAGAATTCAACACCATTAGTCCTTTAGAACACTAAAACTTACATTAGGGAAATTGCAGTATTTTGAGAGATTACTGTAGAATATTTAGTAGTAGTAATAAGGGAATTGCGGATTGCTTTGACAGTTTAACAGAAGCCTGAGGGCAACTGCACCTAATTTGCATTAAATGGAACACATTGCGGCCATCCTCATTCTTAATACAAAGGTGTGTCCCGTATAGAAACTACAGGTGCCAACATGCAATGATCTAGTTTAATCCAAACTGACAGGTCAGGAACTGTGTAATCTTTGCAGTCTGCACCTCCCTGTTAAAGATGAGGCTGACTGCAAGCCTACTGCTGTTATACTCCACTAATCAAGCAGTTGAAAAAAAAAATGTGCAGCCAATATAGTTAACTTTCCTCTCACACAGGGTCAAAAGGAGAAGTCGCTCATTGTCACTCTCCTTTCATAGTTGATGCTCTAGACCATTTCAGTCATTGATGTTTAATATGACAAATAAAAGGGGGAAATGACGGTCATAGCAGCATATTGACCTCTAGGGGTTATTTTATGTGCTAAGATGTTGAAATTGCTACCCATCATCGTCAAACAAGACTGTGTTAAACAGACATTAAATAAACATTAAAAACTCATAGCAACCTTTTTCATGTACCAAATGAGCAAGTAATTTAACGCTACTATTTAGTTATGAGCAGATAGGTGTGTATATGTATGTACAGCTGTATTTTCAAAGTTTGATTTATGATGTATTCAAGAAATCAAATTAAGGAGTAAAAAGAATGTCTCTTGAGAAAATTGTCTTTGTTTCATGTACACTTGTTTTTCACTCTGCTCATCATAAATAGATGAGGTTTCAACTCTGTATAGAACTACTTGTAAAAAGCAATATTTGTAATTTTAAACTATTGGAACTTCAGCTCAAGAACATTAATCTCCTTTTGGTATAAATTACTGTGTAAATATTCCATGAAATCATTTAGTATTGTACACTAAGGCTTTTGAATTGTTGATACCCTGAGAAAGATATACATCTAACACTTACAAGTACTTTAAATCACTTCAGCATAATTCATTAGCTAATGAACATTGAATACAGGCTATTCATTTTCATTATATATGCAGCTTATGTTCAGCCAACCTGAAAAGTGAAATAGAAATATGTTAAAACAGGCTTGTATCATTCTACTGCCTTGATTACATTTATTTGTATGACTGTACCCTCATAACAGAGGGTGTAATTTGCCTTCACTCTTCTTATTAATGTAGAACATGGAATTGGGGGGTTAGAATTTTTCATTCCAGTGAAAGTACAAAAGCTACAGTAAACTTTTTTAAATACAACAATAATGGAATAAGTGTAAGCATTGCTTTTTACAGAGAACTTTATGAAAATCAAACTTTTCCACAAATTGTCTTTTAATATCATTTTAAGATGACTTTTTTGGGGGGAAGAAGGGTGACTTTTAGAGCTTACAAAACTATGGAACTAATAAGACTGGCTACTATATATCAAGGCATCTTGAAGTCTTATCCCTGGCATGCTTCTCTGTAAAATTCAGTCAGTGTTTTTTAATCGAACCATATTTTTTCCCTCTGGTTCTTTAATTTAACATGGATCTCAAACATGCCTGATTGTGGGATGGTTTGGTAATTGTCACAAACATCCATTGATAAGGCAAAATTCACTAAATTCATATTCACCTTTTCATTGGACAAAGATTTCAATCCACTGACTAGCTCCTGCTGGCTTTCATATTTGTTTTAACTTGGAAATTAGAGACGTTAGTAAACTAAATTAAGTCCTTACATTCTTAACAGATCAATTTTAAAAAACTTGCCTTAGCAAATATACAGGCAGTTACTTTTATTAGGATACTTATAGTGTGTGATGAAATGAAACATTTATTCCATATCATAATGACTTGTGTCACATCTTGCTGGGTCAGAGTACCATGCCATTCAAAGTATGTGGGGTTTAACACAATAAAATTGCCAAAATGTAAAAGGAAATGTTTATTTTCCTGTTCATATATAATAATTCATACTACAGTAGTAGTTCTCTGTAAGAAGAATCTGGCAAACTGAAGGTATATTATTTTTGCACCAGAATATAACCATATTTTGATAGTAGATAAATGCAATTGTATTTAAGTGATATACCATAGCTGTCTTTCAAATTTAATTTATATTTTAGACATATATCTGACAGTATTTTAGCATATTATACAAGTGGCTATAACTATCTAAAACAATTGAAGATATACTACTGCCAATTGGCATCATAGGATACATCCACACTGCAACAACAAAGTGTTTTCTTAACTCGGGTTCGCTAACCCACATTGGCTAACTCGGGTTAAAATGGCAGTGAAGACATGGCAATTCAGCTTTTAACTCAGGCTAACAGCTCAAGTTCAACCCCAGGCTGCCCTATGGGTTTCAACTCGACCTGCTGACTGCTAGGCACCTTTGCAAGTAAAATATGTTTTTAAGATGGTAGGCCAAATTCCACCCTGATTGAAGCCCATTGGCTTGATTCTGCAAATGGCCAAATGTAACCATTTATAAAAAAGTTTGGAGATGGGAAGCATTTGGAATTGGATATGGAAAACTCTGAGTTAGGATGAGATCTGAAAACATTGGCTCAGTGGAATCATGATATTTAAAATACTTGACTAGATTCGCTCCTCAGTTTATGCCAGTTTCAGAGGATACAAATACTGGCGAAGGGCCATAGCTACAGAAAATCTATCAGAGAAAGAAGTTGCAGCACAAGAAAGTGGCCACAATCTCCCTTGCAAGGGGGGGACCGTATAATTCCTGCATAGCCCATAAGTGAGCAGTGCTGACTAGGAAGGGGAAATGACCGTCACCCGAGCGACTGGGAAGTGCACAGATTTAGCTCTGGCCTTCCCTCAAGAGCTTCTGCCCTCAGAACTCCCATGCATCTCTTTGGGGAATTGAAGCTGCTTTCCCATACACACACCCAGCAGGAACTCTGAGGTCAGGTGACAGTGCTAATACTGAAAGGGCTTTGCTGGCATAGGGAGGCTTAATGTACACCTCCCTCCACCAGCTTCAATTAATCTGACTCACTCTTTACTCCTCATTAAAAATAGGTTTCTTTAGAGGTTTTTTGTTTTGTTTGTTCAGTTCAGTTTTATAATGATGCAATGGTTTTAGACATCCTAAGGTGTGATTATACTGTGAGAGGTTATTTCGAGGCCAGCAACACGCCCTACATGCAACACTATCTTGTGGTATCATCACATATTACTGTTCCTTATTGCTTAAATATTTTGAGATGTACGTCATGCTTTGGCAATGCATGTCAGTCTTTTGAGGCATAAGAATAAAGATTGCTAGGGCTGAACTGGATAATCCCAATGGAACCAAAAATCCTTTATTCATCACACTGAAATGCAGCCACCTCGGGGGGTGGAACACAGCAGCCATATAACAACATATACTGACATTTCACAAGTGTTTAGAAAAGAAAGTTAATATGTTGTGACCTGATTTCCTGCAGATAATTTGTATAACTTCAAATTAATCCTTGTTCAAACTACGTTTTAGGAAGAATGGCATGACTGCACACATTGGGACAGATCCTGACTCTACACTGATGCCAATAGGGATGCAAATGAAATTATACCTGCATCAAATCAGAATCAGGCCCCTACTATTGTTAACACTGAAAGTAGGAAGATAGATTTGATTCGTTCTGTCTTATTATTTCACACAACTACTTAGCAGGGAAGGAGAACTAATAATGGACAACACCAAGAAGGCTGAGGTGTTCAATGCCTATTATGCACCAGTCTTCACTGAAAAGGTTAAATGAGAGCAGATGCTTAACACAATTGATATTAACAACAAGGAGGAAGGATCACAAGCCAGAACAGGTTTAAGAATATTTAGATAAGTTGGATGTGTTCAAGTTGGCATGGCCTGACAAAATTCACCCTAGGGTACTTAAGGAACTAGTGAAGCAATATCAGAACCATTAGCAAAGATCTTCAGGAACTTGTGGAGGATGGGTGAGGTCCCAGAGGCCTGGAGAAGGACAAACATGATACCTCTCTTTAAAGGGGGAACAAAGAGAACCTAGGAAATTATAGACCAGTCAGTCTAACTTTGATACCAGGAAAGATACTGGAACAAATTATTTAAACAATCTATTTGTAAGCACATGGATGATCATAAGATGATAAATAATGACCAGCATGGGTTGGTTGAGAACAAATCTTGCCAAACCAAACTAATTTCCTTCTTTGACAGGGAGTGAAAGAATATGTTGGCGGGGGGGAGGATATACTACCCCTTTAAGGCCCAGGCTGGAGCCTACAGCCTGGGGATAATCAAGGAGACCCTGTCTGAGCTATTTAAACAAAGGAAGGGGCAGATGAGAGGAGTTAGAAACCAGGCAGGCTGTAGTGGTTGATGGTGTCTCTCTTAGGCACCAGGAGACAAGCCTAACCTGACTCTCAGACTTGAGTTTGTGGACTTTTGGGGAGCTCTTACCAGGGTCCTGATAAATAGTCTTATAATGATTCCTGTCCTGAAACCTTATTGAAAGGGAACTTGCTATTTAGCTAGTGCATGGTAGCTTCTCCTTGCCCTGGGTGGTTAAAGTGAATCTATTGCTGTTCCACTTGAGGAAATTCAGGTGGAGAATGCCTGCAGTACCACTTCAGGTCACAAGGAGGGAGTTTACTAGCATAATGGATAGGAGAAAGCAGTAGAAGTCATATAGCTTGATTTTAGTAAGGCTTTTGACACAATCCCACGTGATATTCTCATAAGCAAACTAGTGAAGTGTGGTCTAGATGAAATTTACTATAAAGTGGGTGCATAACTAGTTGAAAGAACATACTCAAAGAATAGTTATCAGTGGTTCGCTGTCAAACTGGGAGGATGTATCTAGTGGGGTTCCGCATGGGTCAGTCCTGGGCCCAGAACTATTCAGTATTTTCATTAATGACTTGGATAATAGGGAGAGGAGTACACTTATAAAACGTGGGGTGACACCAAGCTGGGAGGAGTTGCAAGCACTTTGGAGGACAGGATTGGAATCCAAAAAGACCTTGCTAAATTGGAGAATTGGTCTGAAATCAACAAGATGGAATTCAATAACAACAAATACTGTAGGAAAAATCAAATCCACAACTACAAAATGGGGATTAACTGGCTAGCCAGTAGTGTTGCTGAAAAGGATATGGATGTCATAGGGGGTCACAGATTGAACATGACCCAGCAATATGATGCAGTTGTGAAAAAGGCTAATATTCTGGGGTGTACTAGTAGGAGTGTTGTATGTAAGAAATGAGAGGTAATTGTTCTGCACCACTTGGCACTGGTGAGGCCTCAGCCACAATACTGTGTCCAGTTTGGACACAGAAAAGATGTGAACAAATTGGAGAGAGTACAGAGGAGAGCCACAAAAATTATAAAAGATTTAGGAAACTTGACTTTAAAGGAAAAGTTAAAAAAAAACTGGATATGTTTAGTCTTCAGAAAATAAGATCCGGGGGAGTGGGAGGGCGCTTTGAACAATCTTCAACTATGTTAAGGGCTGTAATAAAGGGCTGTGATCAATTTTTTTTCCATGTCCACCAACAGCAGGACAAGAAGTAATCGACTTAACCTGCAGGATGGGAGATTTAGGTTAGATATGAGGAAAAACTTTCTAACTATAAGGGTGATTAAGTACTGGAATGGGTTACCAAGGGAGGTTGTGAAATCCCTATCATTGGAGGTTTTTAAGAACAGCTTAGACAGACACCTGTCAGGGATGGTGTAGGTATACTTGGTCCTGCCTGAGTGTGGAAGGACAGATTAGATGACCTCTCAAGGTTCCTCCCAGCTCTACATGTCTTTGATTCCATTATTCCCACTAGTTGCCAGCCCTGTTTAAGAGTCTTTATTCTGTGTTATTTGGAGAGTAACGTTCTGGTTTTTTCAAGGACTGCTCTGTGTGTATGATCCTTTATTATATTCTTAATTTATAGTTCTCCCATGAGCTATAACATATGCAGTGTTAGAAAAGCAGTTAAAGGTATAATACAACTTGGTAGCTGTGTCATGTCAAATTGGGGGGGGGGGGGTGAATGACAGTGTGATCCCATAATTACCACCAAAAAGTGATGAAATGCTCCAGTTTGTCTGAATTTTTTTCTGAATGCCCCCTCTCACATTTCAGATTTTGCCATCTTTTCAGCCAGCAGCAATGAGAAGTGGAGAAATGCCATAATTACCTAACTCCCCTAAATCTCCCTTTTGAACCACTGAAAGTGTTTTAAGCACTTTAAAAATCAGCTGACAGAAGTTTGTGAATGCTAACATGCCAATAATTAGGGGGTACAACTGACTCGATATGACCAAAAACATTTTTTAGGTCAAGGCCTAAAAAGATATGTAGCTAAATTGTCAAAATATGTATTGGTATCTTAGCATCATGAATAATGGCAATGACTGACCAACCTCTGAAACACCTGGAGTTACTGATACCACTGCCTAGAAAAAGTACATGAGTATGTGCAGGGAATTTATGGAAAATTTCAAACTCTCTTTCATGGAGTTGTGTCACCAGTCATGTCACTATGTTTTTATTACTATGTAGAAGTCTAAATTACAATATATTTTATATCTATATAATGAGTTTTCAGCAACAAAGAGAGTTAGATTATGGATGGAAATCTTAAAGATACATCTACACTGCACACTTCTCTAAGTGGATCTGTACTCTACATGCTGTTGAGCCCACCTAGCATGGGTATTAACAGCAGTGTAGCCGATGAGGCAAGTGAAGACACACCTGAAGGGTATGAGTACGTACCCTGCATACTCTCTACTTGTCCAAGCCATGCTACCCCATCTATAACTGCTGTTTTTAGCAGTGCAATGTCCCGCTGCCTCCCTGCTGTTGGAGCCTTTCTCCTCTGCAGAAAAAGACTCCTCTAGCAGGGAAAGACTGGGCGGGGGAGCCTTTCCCCACTGTCTGCTACAGCCTTTCCTCACCACAGTGAAAGGCTCCAGCAGCAAGGAGCTGCTGAAGCTTTTCCCTCTGCCGGAGCCTTTCACTGGCACATGTAGCTACACACTGCAGTGTGGACACAGCAGGCTTTTCACAGTGGTATGTAGCTACACAAACTCTTCACACCACAACCAGTAGTGTGTAGTGTAGAAACTGTAGATGTAGCCTAAGGACCCCCCTCCCCGCCCCATCCCCATAGGAATGGATTGATTCTAAGATTCAGGATAACTGCTGAGTCATACTGGCAGATTGGTCCAGTTAGCTCCAAGCAGGATACAAGGAGAACATTGGGCTTGTTTGGGAAGACATATCTCTGGGTAAGAATAGAGGCCTCCACGGAGAAAGTCTAGGAGCAAGCTAAGTGCAATAGCTAGCTTATTGTGTTATTTAAGTTAAAAACGTAAATCCAAGGTAGGGAGAAAGTTTTGGACACTGGGTGGGAGAGGGAGGTGCTGTGTTGAGAGGGTGGGGTGCAACTCTCCCCATTTGCCCGTACACAAGTAAAAACATGAAATGTCTTGATTAAAACAAGATACAAATGTGTGTCGTAGATACAATTTTCTTGGGGTACACCAGATTGTTGCCAAAGCTTTTGTCATCACTGCACTTGAAGATATAAGCAGATCAAAGCGGGGGTTAAAGAGTTTTATTAGAGAGTTCTTGGGTGTGCAGTAGAATTAGCATCCAAATGCCCATTAAAATGTTCTTAAAGCATGATAGGGCTTTGCATAGGAGGTTTTCATGTTTGTAAGCTCTCCAGAGCCAGGGACTCTACCTTTCTGTGTGTAAAGATGGTGCCTTGCCATATTGTGGGTGCTACTGGAATAATAATGATAGTGAAGAAAAATTAAGTTGTCTGGAAATTTTCACTGAAGGTTGATATTTCAGTGTCAGACATCTGAAATCATTAGCCAGTGGACGTTTTTCTTTCCTTGTTCTTGTAAATATATGCCTGCTTTCATAGATTAAAGTTAAAAATAACAGTTCAGCATATGAAATTTGAAATGAAATAATTCCTTAGACTGGAAACAACAGTGCCACAGCTAGATAATAAAATAAAAATAATACAGGCAATATGAGGACTGTAAGGATGGAGTATCAGCACATGTACACATTTTTACTTTTTTCTGTGGACACAATTAGGGAATTAGTTGTTGTTGCTATCTCCCAAATTCCAGTTATGCCTTTTAACTTAATTATGATGACTTTAGTTCAGTCAAAAAATTGAAGTAACATAATAAGTGAAGGAAGAGGGTGTCATGTTTATTAACTATATCCAGCCCCATTTAATTCTCAATTCATTCTCTAGCCTTAACCCTGGCCACATGGGCTTCCAAGTGACAAGTACTCTATTACACCCAGAATGTTTCAGATCTTAAAAGTGCTGCATCTGTACACAATCACCATGTCTGGTAGAGCTCCCTACATCACAGTTATAATACTTTAAAGTCTATAAAATCTTCCATGATTATGGCAGTCCAGTGGCTTAGAGGGAGACCCTACATTTCATAGGTGCAGTCCACTTCTTGTCCTCTCCAGTTTCTTTCCCTCTTGATTTCTCTCTGAGATCTCTGACCAGTTAAGAGACAAGGGTAGGATAAGACTGAGTCAGTCATTTGGTTTACATTTTTGGCCACCTTCTCAAAAGGCTCGCAGTGGCCAAAATCTGGTATTTGTGCAAATGTGCTTGGCACTCAATATAGTACCTCAATAGTACATGTTTTACCAGGTAAATTAATACAGTTGTAGTTCAGAGGGGTATATGCTGGCTTGGAGTCATCCTGGCAATCAGGCATACCTGTTCTGGAGGCATTTTTTTTATTAATTATAATTATATAACATTGGGGAGTTTGGCATTGACTGAGAAGTTGTGTACCAGCTCACTAGAATGTTGGAAAGACATTGTCTGTAAAGAACGTGGATTACCCTGTCAGCCTTGAAAAAAGAAGGATTAGAGATACAGGTTGCACAATGCATCTCTGATGCCACTTAGGGGAAGGGTGAGGTTTGTGGTGAAGAGTTCGTCAAAGCATCCATGTAGACAATAGTGGAGGACTGCATTGTAAACTGAGAGACTGGGAGTCTGTTCTTACTCTGTTCTGACATTGTGGGAGCTTGATAGCACCTGCTGAATTTGAGTCTGCAAAACCGTTTTATTTACACCCTTCACCCTCCAAATCTTGCACATCTGCACACTTGGGAGTTTTTGTAACACTTGTCTTTTGGGATGAAATTTTCTATGCTTGGTCTCTGTCCAAACACAAATGTAATTACCAAGTTGAAGCAGAATCCCTTCTGTTATTGACCCTTTTTCCATTTTAAAATAGTCCAGGCATACTGTTTAGACAAAGCTAAAGAAAAAGTGGCTACAGATTGGAACTTGGTATGGACATAAGTCTTCACTGAAGCCTGGTTTGGTTTGGTTTGTGGGGAGGAGGAATTGCTTTTGAACCATTTGGGAAATCCATTTTGATCATGTGTAGCAGAAATAGCCTTATCTGGAACAATGCAGATTTGCAAATTAAGAACAAATCTATAATTTGGAGGAACTGGCTGAGCATGGTATCATGGATTTCTCAATTAGTCCATCATGAGGACTTTGTCCCTTTTCTAATACTAAAGGAACATTACGACCTGCCATCCGCAGTGGAGTGGCAGTTCTTACAAATAAGACACTTGCTAACTTATCAGTTTGTGCCAGAGGCCCCAGAACTATTGGGAACCTTAGAAATGCTTCATGAACTCCCCAGGCCTGTGTCCATAGGTGCCAGCTTCCTCATTTCCCCAGGGGTGCTCAATCCCCACTCTGTCCCAGGCCCCGTCCCCACTCCACCCCTTCCCCCCAAGGCCCCACCCTGCCGTCTCCCACCCCGCCTCTTCCCACCCCTGCTCTGCCTCTTCCCTCCACCCTTTCCTACCCCCTTCCCCAGACGTGCCCACTCTCACTCCGGCCCCACCCCTCAGCACCTCCTGTACACCATGGAACAGCTGATCTGTGAAAGGCGGGAGGCGCTGGGAAGGAGGGTGAGGAGCTGATCAGTGGGGCCATGGGCAGGCAAAAGATGCTAGGGAGAAGGGGAGGAGCTTATCCATGGGGCTGCCAGTGGGTACTGAACACCCACTTTTTTTTTTCTGTGGGTGCTCCAATCCTGGACACCTATGCCGGTGTCCACCGTGTACACTTTACTAATGAAAATTAACTCCATTGGTCTGGAGTTCTTTGTGAAGGCAATTTATCACAGCCCTTAAAAAAATCCCAGTGGCAGAGCATATTACGGAATGTTAAAAATGCTTCTGTTGATCTCAGGCTCCACTTGATACGACAAAAGATTTTATTGAAAATGTATTGGATGCCACCGAGGTTTCACAGACTAAAGCCCTTATCCTTGGATATTTGTTGGCGCCATCCCAAAGAAAAAGGAACCCTGATGCATATGCTGTGGGACTGTCCCACAGTCAGGCAGCTGTGGAAAGAGGTGAAAATAGTGCTTGACTTGAGCAACCAAACCTCAGCCAAAAATTATATCCCAGGTGATATACCTGCTAAGCTGGGTTTAATTCCACCATAAAGATTTTGGGCTACAATGATCACTGAGCGCATGATTTTACAAAAATGGAAGAGTAGGCTTATGTCCAGAATAGAGCAGTGTTACTCGGACATGTCTACGTTAGCAGCTTATCACTGTACAGAGCAATTGTATGAATTTGAAGAAATTTGGACCCTGTTTCTAGATACATTTGGTTAAAAAATGTTGAGATAGCTCAAATAATGCCAGACCTCCATTCCACCTAACCTTTTCCGCTTTTTCTCTCCCTCTCACCTCACCCCACTGGCCTGCTGTTGTATGTCTTCTCCTTTTATGTTACTATTACCCCCACCCAAACATGTAATGTCTGTGTAAGTACTTGTCTTGCAGCTTTGACAAGTTGTAAAATTGCACAGTTGCATAACTCAGTTGATGATCCTGTGAAACGTATGGTATTTGGAAACATACACAAGATGTAAGTTATTTACCATTTTGTACTTTTCATTGGCTATTTCTTTATTAAAATAAATAAGAAATTAATCACACAAAAAAGAAATAGCCTTAAGCCCCAGCTCACTGCAACACACAAACACTGCATCTCTGTGCACAATTTATGTCAATTCGGAGTCTGTTGATTTCAGCAGGCTTTTAATCAGCCCCCTAGTTAGGAACACACTTGTTGGGTGAAAGAAATTACAAGCTCTGCTGGCAAAGCTGGGTACATTGGTTACCTCTAGTCTCCACTGTCGGGGTTTCCTTCTGTGTCGCAGAATTTTTGCCACATTAGTGTTTTACCAAAATGTACGATAACCTTTGAGGAGAATCCATTATAATAATTGCTTTCAGTAGCACGTTTTCCAGTGACGTTGAACTGCTGTAAAACTCATATTTCCACTTCATATTCTAGTGGCTAGCCCTTGAGTTTTACTCCCGGGTCTGATGCTGACTTACTATACATATTCGGAAGAGTCAATTAACCTTTCTCTGTGTCCGTGTTGCTTGGAAATTATCTGATGAATGGTACTATGTAAATGCAAGGAATTATATTATTAATATTATTATTTAGTATTAGAACTTGTAATTTTATATTCTTGAATTGATTGTTGTGGACGAGCTTTTTATCATAAAAGGAAATAGGATAGTATGTTTGTCTGAAGGGGGAAGGGTAATGAGTCAGAAATTAAATGGTTATCAAATACCCTTTCCTGGCAATTACAAATAGAACTATTTGTTTACATTACAGTGGTGGTGTTTTAGTAATTTTCCTGGTGATAGTATTGAATCAGTGATCCTGGTATCATTCCTCACACTTACCACTGCTAATAATAATTATTGCATAAATAACTATTTATAAATACTCCAGGTCTGTTTAAACCCACAATTAACATCAGTATCCTGCTTGAAAGCATTCCAAACTTAGCCAGTGTCATAAAACAATAGAAAAAATTGACATTTTTATTGTGGACGCAAGTTACAATTGAGCAGTAATCTGGTGGATCATCTGTTTTTTATGATCCATGATGAGAAATGTAGCTGTCATATAAAGAATAGATTTCCCATCATAAAACCTCCGTATCTAATTTCAGCACCAGACTGAGCGCTGCCTCGGTTGCTCATTCTACTAGTAAACACTGTTGGAGGAGTGAGTTCCCCTTCTGCTTCCCCTCCCTCCATTCATCTACACATTTTGGCAACAAGTGTTTTAATGGAGCCTACCTTCCTCAGGCAACTGTTGTTATCAGCGGTCCCCACTGGTAGCTGGCGCTGCTGAAGATTGCCCATGAAGAAGTCTCTCTAAAATAGTGGAGTAGGATATTATTTCTGTCAGTATTCTGTGAAGAAGTTTCTCTTCAGGGAGTTACGTCCACTAAGTATCATCCACGGTGGAGCAAACAGAATCAGGTGGCTAGTGCCATCAAAGGATCCCCTGTCAAGCTGCAAGCGTCTCAGTTTGAGCTGAACTCATAGCGTTTCATGTGAAAAAACTGTATGCATGTTATGTATTAGGATCAAAACACAAAGTTACTATAAACTGGAACAGCTCATTCATGATTTTTGAGATTTTTGGTATAAATTTCATTGGCGCAAATAGGAAAGAAAATTAAACATGTAACCTGATGATTGAGCAAAGGTACAAATTCTGCTTTCAGAGTCACACTGCAGATCTCCTGTATTTGGAATAGGCTGCACGGTTTGCAGTGCTGACAGACACCACTACCCATAATGTTTGATTTGCCATTGTTCTGCTGTCCTTCAAAGGTTGTGGCTCTCGGGTCCACATGTCTTTGGTATTTATGATAGGGAATCAGAAGGGGGGCTGTTTAAGCTAAACGTGGGTGATTTTCACAAAAAGAATAAATTATTCCTTTGCTACTGTCTGAAGAGGGCAGATCTGGAGCCAATTTAGTGAGCATAAGTTACAATTGACTTTGGAAGCAATAACTTCTGCTCTAGAGCTTTCTCAGATGGATAGCCAAGGAACTGTCTGGCTGCATGTGTTTTTACACATCTTTCAGCTAAATCAGAAATCCAAGTGCAAAATCTAGTACTTAGAGACATCTTGTAGATTTGTGACCCTCCCAGAAGGACTTGGGACCATCAACCAACGAATGGTTCACACTGATAAATATAGTATACATAGATTTTTCATCTGTGGCAGATACAGTAGCCTTCATTTTAATATTTACTGATCTTAAATAATAAATCCAAATATAATTTACCCCAATCCTTCCAAGTGAGGAACTATTTCCACTGGCAAGCTGATTAATAGAAGAAGCCAAGTTAATGATACACCTGCTACACATAGAATTATAGAATATCAGGGTTGAAAGGGACCTCAGGAGGTCATCTAGTCCAACCCCCTGCTCAAAGCAGGACCAATTCCCAACTAAATCATCCCAGCTAGGGCTTTGTCAAGCCGGGCCTTAAAAACCTCCAAGGAAGGAGATTCCACCACCTCCCTAGGTAACTCATTCCAGTGCTTCACCACCCTCCTAGTGAAATAGTGTTTCCTAATATCCAACCTAGGCCTCCCCCACTGCAACTTGAGACCATTGCTCCTTGTTCTGTCATCTGCCACCACTGAGAACAGCCGAGCTCCATCCTCTTTGGAACCCCCCTTCAGGTAGTTGAAAGCAGCTATCAAATCCCCCCTCATTCTTCTCTTCTGGAGACTAAACAATCCCAGTTCCCTCAGCCTCTCCTCATAAGTCATGTGCTCTAGACCCCTAATCATTTTTGTTGCCCTCTGCTGGACTCTTTCCAGTTTTTTCACATCCTTCTTGTAGTGTGGGGCCCAAAACTGGACACAGTATTCCAGATGAGGCCTCACCAATATCGAATAAAGGCGAACAATCACGTTCCTTGATCTGCTGGCAGTGCCCCTACTTATACAGCCCAAAATGCCGTTAGCCTTCTTGGCAACAAGAGCACACTGTTGACTCATATCCAGCTTCTCGTCCACTGTGGCCCCTAGGTCCTTTTCTGCAGAACTGCTACCTAGCCATTCGGTCCCTAGTCTGTAGCAGTGCATGGGATTCTTTCGTCCTAAGTGCAGGACTCTGCACTTGTCCTTGTTGAACCTCATCAGGTATTTTTTGGCCTAATCCTCTAATTTGTCTAGGTCCCTCTGTATCCAATCCCTACCCTCTAGTGTATCTACCACGCCTCCTAGTTTAGTGTCATCTGCAAACTTGCTGAGAGTGCAGTCCACACCATCCTCCAGATCATTAATAAAGATATTAAACAAAACCGGCCCCAGGACCGACCCTTGGGGCACTCCGCTTGAAACCGGCTGCCAGCTAGACATGGAGCCATTGATCACTACCCGTTGAGCCCGACGATCTAACCAGCTTTCTATCCACCTTACAGTCCATTCATCCAGCCCATACTTCTTTAATTTGGCAGCAAGAATACTGTGGAAGACCGTATCAAAAGCTTTGCTAAAGTCAAGGAATAACACATCCACTGCTTTCCCCTCATCCACAGAGCCAGTTATCTCATCATAGAAGGCAATTAGGTTAGTCAGGCACGACTTCCCCTTGGTGAATCCATGCCGACTATCCCTGATCACTTTCCTCTAAGTGTTTCATAATTGATTCCTTGAGGACCTGCTCCATGATTTTTCCAGGGACTGAGGTGAGGCTGACTGGCCTGTAGTTCCCTGGATCCTCCTCCTTCCCTTTTTTAAAGATGGGCACTACATTAGCCTTTTTCCAGTCATCCAGGACCTCCCCCGATCGCCATGAGTTTTCAAAGATGATGGCCAATGGCTTCAAAATCACATCCGCCAACTCCTTTAGCACCCTCGGATGCAGCGCATCCGGCCCCGTGGATTTGTGCTCATCCAGTTTTTCTAAATAGTCCCGAACCACTTCTTTCTCCATGGAGGGCTGGTCACCTCCTCCCCATACTGTGCTGCCCAGTCCAGCAGTCTGGGAGCTGACCTTGTTTGTGAAGACAGAGGCAAAAAAAGCATTGAGTATGTTAGCTTATTCCACATCCTCTGTCACTAGGTTGCCTCCCTCATTCAGTAAGGGGCCCACACTTTCCTTGACTTTCTTCTTGTTGCTAACATACCTGAAGAAACCCTTCTTAGTTACTCTTAACATCTCTTGCTAGCTGCAACTCCAAGTGCGATTTGGCCTTCCTGATTTCACTCTTGCATGCCTGAGCAATATTTTTATACTTGTCCCTGGTCATTTGTCTAATCTTCCACTTCTTGTAAGCTTCTTTTTTGCGTTTAAGGTCAGCAAGGATTTCACTGTTAAGCCAAGCTGGTCGCCTGCCATATTTACTATTCTTTCTACACATGGGGATGGTTTGTTCCTGTAACCGTAATAAGGATTCTTTAAAATACAGCCAGGTCTCCTGGACCCCTTGCCCTTCATGTTATACATACAGATAAATGACCAAGGATTCAGGATTGATATTTATGTGTGTCATGGTTAGAAGATGTTCAGGGATTCATGAAAAAGTAGGATCAGAAACTGGAATAGATTGGGAAATTGAAGGTAAGGTAGTAGTAGGAGAGGAGAAAAATCCAGCTGGGACTCAGGGAAAAATGCAACAAAGAATGATCACGATCAGTAGAAAGAGGGAAAGTCATGAACAGAATATCCTGGGGAATGGACCAGAGCAGCCTATGTAAAGGGCAGGAAAAGTTGGGAAGGAGCCTCTTTTCTGCTGTTGATACCCACAAAAGAGGACCTCTCATCCAAAGTCTACTGAAGACAGTCACAAAATTCCCATGTACTTCAATGAGCTTTGCATCAATTTCAGATAAAGGAAGAATAAATAAAGGCGATAGAAAGAGCAGGAAATGAGACAGACACAGGGTAAAAATATATACTTTATTTATATTGTAACATTTCAGGAGTTTAGCCTGATGGGATGCTAACAATAATGAACAATGTTAAGGATGAATATTAAAAAGCTCCTGTTTATTTAATATCCAAAAGCTGCTATATCCTTAGTCATTTGTTTACTCAGTCCTTACTTGGCCACATTCCTGTTTATTTCAGTAGGAGTTTGCCTGAGTAGTGAATCAGGATGTGGTCATATATATGAGAACACAAAAGAATGGAAATTACTTATACAAAATATTCTGCTAGACATATTGGAGAGTTTTACTGAACTGCTAGAGTTTACTTAGTTTGTGATCCTAACAGTTACGATTACGCAATATGGCCAAAACGTTCAACCTTGGGTATGTAAAATTAGGTGCCTAAATCTATATTTGGGCATCTGGAAAAAGGGGATTTATTTTCAAAGGTGCTGAAAACCCACAGCACCTGCAGACCTATGAAAATACCTGAACTTTTCATTAGGTATCTAAATATGAATTTAGGTGCCTAGCTTTAGGCACCCAATTTGCAAATGTTAGTCTATGTGAATTGGGTAATCCTTATATATGCTGCTTTATCTTGTCGTACATTAATTGGATATGTTGTACATTGTCATTTCTGATGAAAATATACTCATAATAGGGAGCTAGATTTTCATAATTCTGCACTGCATTGTACCTTGTCTAGTCTGCACCTGTGCAAAGCATGTGCAAAATGAGTGTAAAACACTTAATTAGGTTTGTAGCATCTCTCACCAACTTTACTCAGGTGTATAAATGACTATCTAAGATACAAGGTAATGGAGAATCAGGACCTATGTGCCTTATTTTTGCATGCAAGTAACCATGATTGATCATACAGTTCACACACAATAGTAATTGCATGTCCAAATAGCCAGTTAGTTGTCTAACTGGTCATTTTAATATGCAGTTGGCCAGCAAATAGGCCAGCAATGCATACACAGTGTTATGAAAATCTGGCCCAAAATATCAATCACTGTTGCTATTCTGTTTTACATTGTCCAACACAGAGGTGAGTCGGAAATCATTCTCAAATTAATCAGACAGAGCAAAACACGTAAATCGACACAAAAATGGGAAAGCAGAGATTTCTATATTGACTGTATTCATTTAAACATTGACCATATTTGGTAGAGGTGCAGATCTGGAAATCCCATCAACCTAGAGTACAAACCTACTGAGCAGGAAGAGCAAAATATGATCTAAGGTACATTGTCCTGGTCTCTCACACACGCACGTCTTTCTTCTCTGGGGGTCTCTTGTAGTCACATTAGATTGCTATTTTAATCCAGAACCACTTTGGTTTATCAGTAATAGTTCTACTTTGAGCCTTGCTCAAATTACTAGCAGAATAAAACTACCAAGATATTTATCTAGCCCGTTTTTTCAGCTGCTTTTTAGTTTCTCCACAGATACATGACAATTCTGTCAGTCATTGTTTTTGTGTTGGGTAATATTGCCCCCTGACTTTAGAAATAGATAAAATCAAATAAGCCAAACAGTAGGAATTATAAGTGACCTACCCAGTAGAGAAGGTATGAGATTTAGAAGTATTCTGCTTGCATTTTTCAGAAGTACATTTGATTCTGACAGCTTTTTGAAGTAGGGACTGTCATTTATTATGTGTGTTGGGAATGTACAATGGAACTTCAGCCTGGCCTCTATGTGCTACCACCATGTAAATAAAAATTAAAAGAATGTGGGGGACAATTGAATATCAGGGGGACGATGAGACCATCTATAGCCTGGTTGAAGAACAATTCAGCCTGAAACTTGGCAATAGGTTACTGTTTGAATGTCTAAGGCACAGTTTAATCACAGGATAAGTAAGTAATGGATGCATCTTGCATTTCAAATATCACACAGGTGATGGCTTAGGGGATTCCAATCCAGTGCCCACTGCTGCATATGGAGCTCCACAGAAAATTGCTCTGGGCTTCTTTTTCTCTTGGACTTAAAAGAGGTTTGGTAATTAAGGAAGGATCACTAGACAATGTTAACTTTCCCCTTTCTGTAATGCCTTTTCATATACGACTGTTACAGAGTGAAATAATCAAGATTTTTTTGGTAGCAGATCAAAAGGTCCTTTCTTGATTTAATTGAAGGTAGTTAAGCTAAGAAGGTCATCGAGAGAACAGATTTAAAGCAGTGCTCTTTGCATTTGGCAATGCTGTGAAAAGGAGTGGAGCATATTATGCATATGTTTAATGTATATATGCTGAGTGCATTGCCAAATTTATGGAAGCCTCACTCCTAGGCAACTTCTGTGAACAGTAATAGTGGTAAATGTCTGCTTTTGTTACTCTAGGTGAGAAGATGCACCTTAGACTTCAGTGAATCTTGTGTGCTTTTTTTCATTTGCTTCCAGATGCTACAGTAGTTTTAGCCCTATCAGCTCATCTGCATTGTGGGGATGGCATTGTAATTTCTCTCTCACCCTCTGCAACATAGTCATCAAAATTCAGAGGCTGATGAGGTTTGCTTTGCAGTTTCCTCATATCATTGACTCAGAAGAGTCCCTGGGAGGACAATGAGGACAAAAAAGGAAATGAGGTTGGGGGAATAGGGAGAGAAAACCAGAGCAGAAGAAGTTGGAGGTAGAAAATACCTATGGAGACAAATAACATGAGAACGAAGCATGCAAAATCAGTGTAGAAGAAAAGAGGAGAAAGGACCAGGAGGGGCATCTCACTACGAGGTGACCAGAGAGCATGGAGAAGAAAAATGGAGGGAACCTAAGGTATGGGAAATGTGGGAAGGAAATAGTGCTAAACAGAAAAATGTGAGAGAGATTGAGTTAGCGAGAAAGGGAGAGAAACATCAAATGAGAAAAGAAAAAATGTCTTGAAAAAGAGAGGAACTAGGTTTAACAAGGGGGGGAAACCTAAAACATTTCCTAAGAGTGAAAAAAATAGAGAAAATGTAAGCAAGTGCAACTCCCCAGAAATCTGTGGAGAATGAAACCTCTTATCCCATGCTTAATTTGGCCCAGGTAGTCTATGGGAAAGTACAGACACTGAAAAATGACTGAAGAAAGAATGCGTGAAAATGAAGAAGACGCAAAAGGGGAATAGAAGAAGGAGAAGATGGAAGAAACAAAGGAGGAAATGTTTGTCTTATTTTATAGAAAGATAATTTTATTCGCTTTATTGAATTTGTGGTTAGATGGTGGTTTGTTGTGTTGTCTTTGTTCGTTCCTTTTAAAAGGGGGAGGGGGAAAAGCATTCTGAAAATTTTCCTCAACCTTTCCTGTCTAGAGACCTTCCCTGGATCCAGCATTCTTTGTGCATAGTATTCCTATTTTCATTCTCAAAAGTTGACTAGTAACATAAGAATTTGCTTTTATTACCAATCTCTGAAAACACAAAACAATAAGTAAGTTTATTTTTTCACGTCACATCAGCAAGACTTGGGCATTGACCAGTAAGAGTTCTAAGGCCAGATTCTAAGGCACTTTGCTCAGTGAGCTGAATTTACTGTTGCAATCCAAGAACATTACATAAATGCTGGCCAGTTCGCTCAAAAGACAATGAGAGTTTTAAATATGTTGTTTACTTAAAATATGTGCATGATCATATATTATGTTCTAGAATATCTAATTTTTAAATCAAAGAAATGCATTCATTTGATTTATTTTGTAAATGCAAGATTATTTGATTTTTCAGTCATGTTTTGCTTCTTGAATTAATGTTAATTGGAGATTTAGAATAACATTATGATAAATCCATGTGTATTGTGACAGGGTCAGGCCAGATGGCTACAGGAGAGTAATAGAAGGCAGATATATTAGCCCCAGATTAAGTAGGTCTCTTTTCCCTGGGTAAGGTAACAGCGAAGGGTCCAGAACAATCAGGAACTTTCTGGAAACAATTAAGGCAGACCAGATGATTAGAACACCTGCAGCCAATCAAGAAGCTGCTGGAATCAATTAAGGCAGGCTAATCAGTGCATCTGGGTTTAAAAAGGAGCTTACTTCAGTTTGTGGTGTGGGTGTAAGGAGCTGGGAGTGAGAGGGTGTGCTGCTGGAGGACTGAGGAGTATAAGCATTAACAGACATCAAGAAGAAGGTCCTGTGGTGAGGATAAAGCAGGTGTTGGGAGGAGGCCATAGGGAAGTAGCCCAGGGAATTGTAACTGTTGTGCAGCTGTTCCAGGAGGCACTCTAGACAGCTGCAGTCTACAGAGCCCTGGACTGGAACCTGGAGCAGAGAGCGGGACCGGGTTCCCCCCAAACCTCCCAGCTAACCTGGACTGATGGTTCTACCAGAGGGGATGGTCTCTGGGCTGTTCCCCAACCCACATGGTGAATCTCTGAGGCAGGAAAATCTGCCAATAAGCGCAGGACCCACCAAGATAGAGAAGTTTCAGAGTAGCAGCCGTGTTAGTCTGTATCTGCAAAAAGAAGAACAGGAGTACTTGTGGCACCTTAGAGACTAACTTTGTTAGTCTCTAAGGTGCCACAAGATAGAGAAGGAACTTTGTCATAGTATTTTCACTGGGCCAGAAAAACCACCCATTTAGAATACACAGAATGCCTTGAGTCCTGGATAGACAGGCAGAACTCTCTCATCTTTGTAAAGTATTTTTGGATCCTTGGATGAAATGTACAACTTACATGCAGTGTGTAAGTAATGGTGGGTGGAGGGCTTCCTTGTGCCCAGATTAGGATTTTAATTTTTGTGATTGCATTTAACAAATGATGTTGGTAGAACACTTCAACCAACCTTGAGGATGATTCACAACTAATTTGGAGATATTCCGTCGTGCTCCACCTATAGCCTGATGTGACTCTGCGGCCTGATTTTCAGAGGTGTTGAGCACCACCCCTACTGAACTCAACAAGCTGCAGGTGCTTGGTGCTGAAAATCAGGCCATGTTATGTATAAGTGAGCCTTTTTTGATGGATTAGTTTGTGAGCCCAGCTCTTGGGGCTATTTGAGCATGCTCAGCTCAGAAACCAAAAGGGGAGGGAGGCAATGGTGTCTTTATACCAAATGTCCACCCCAATGGCCATTCCAGTAGCTAAGGATCATGAAAGCTGTGCTCAGACTACAACCCTGAGGCACCTGCACCAGGGCTTTGAGGGTGAGGGGTGCATAAGACCATCTAAATCATCTCTGAACTGCTGGAGGGATCTTCCTATGCAAAGCGGGTCCTCAGTTGGCCACTTAGGCCACTCTGAAAGCTGCTTTCTATCACCAGAGTGGTGCACAGCAGACTTCACATTGGCCAGGATCTGACCCTTTGTCTTCAACCGTCTGATTTGGTGGCATACCTATACAATATAAAAATAAACTTATTTATGAGCACGAAATGCAGCAGTAGCCTCCTATTGGGTAAAACATGAGTCTGAGGTGTTAGCTATGGTACGTACCTGCAAAGGGTTACTATTTGTAGCGTCCTACTTGGACTTGTATTCTAAAGCTTTCATCAAAGTAAATCTGATTATTTTGCACATGGTTTTCCTGAAAGGATGTTATGATTTTCTAGATGTTTGGTGGCTGGTGATAAATTAGGCTTTTATGATGTCATGTGAAAGGCCACTGCTTGGATTTCCTTCTCTATCGAGCATGCTGAAGAATACGTTCAGGACATGCTCAGAATGTAAAATTATCCTACTGTGTTTTACTTTAACCCTTTCATGGATCATTTGTTTTGTAATGAGAAATGTTTGAGGTGAAATAAAGTAACCTATGTGCCAGCTTCATGGAGGGGCCCATAGCACCCCCTCCCACCCTCTGTTGTTTTACTCTTTGCACATTTAAATGGCTTTCTTTAAATACAGGTAATTTTTGTGGCTGTTATGTTTATCTTACATGCCTAACTCTTTAACTTTTAAACATTAAAATCCTACATTATCTCCAGTTATCTTCTACTGATATCTGATTCTGACAATTGTCAGTGATTGATTGAGATGCAGGTAAAAAGAGTGCTTATAGACAATGAATTAAGTATGATTAGTAATGAAGACATTTAGGGCTAGATTGTGTCTCTAGGACACAACCAATAACAAGGGGCAGCATATAGTTGTTTTGTGCTAGGAAAGGAATTGTGGCTCTGGGATATATATATTGGCCTGTAACAGCAGCAAATTATTAACCCCTCTCTCATGCTGACTCCACATGAGTGGGTGGAGATAAGAATCCACTCATTCCCCCCTCTTCCCTCTCCTGCTGCTTCCTGTCCACCTGCTCCTGGGTAGAAAGTAAGTGAATCCAAGGTCCGAATAGCCAAGGTAGCAGTGGAAAAGGGGGTTTTACTTTTCTGCCCAGGCCTATAGTCCAAGTCACAACTTATCCTTTAACGGTTTGAGGTTATTAGCTAAACATATATCCAAGAAAGGGAAATAATATATGATGATCCACAGCTGTTGAAATGTTTCCATCCAAATGTTTTTAGACAGAAAATGGCTTTTTGATTAAACTCAAATTTTTGGGGGGGGGGGGGGAAACTGTTTTTGTTTTTAAAAAAATCAGGTTTTTGTTTAATAAAAAGTTAATTACATTCTCCTTCATCAGATATTACATTTACATCATAAAGTTGTGATGGTAGAACAGTGATAGGGATGTACCTATAGACATCCATATTATAGAATAAAAATATATTAGTTTGGGTTTTTTTGTCAAGTAGTCGTGATATGCTTGACAAAAAAGGGGGAGGGCTAGCTCAGTGGTTTGAGCATTGGCCTGCTAAAGCCAGGGTTGTGAGTTCAATCTTTGAGGGGGCCACTTAGGGATCTGGGGCAAAATCAGTACTTGGTCCTGCTAGTGAAGTCAGGGGGCTGGACTTGATGACCTTTCAGCATCCCTTCCAGTTCTAGGAGATAAATAAATATATGGAGATATACCTATCTTTATATACATGTGAGTCTGTAAAGGGAAATATTGGTGGTGACCTGTCCAAAGACAAAATGAAACTCAGATTTCATTATCCATTTTGGAGGGGAGGGAGGTTGTTTTTTAGTGAAATGCTTTATCCCTAGTTCTGTATCAAAATAATCTCCTGAGATTTCTTAGCAGAAATGGTCATGCTCAAAGAAATGAAGAGTTAATCTTTCATGTGTTAGCAGCTGCTAGCCTACTGATAATCTCTAATTGGAATAAGAAAAATAGCCCAGAACTAGAGAAATGGTTCCCAAAAATATACGAGGTTGTTATGGAAAAATTAACACATCAATAATGTACCCAGCAAAATAGACAGAGGACAGATAGATACTTTGAATTTTGATTAAATGGTAACCAAATATCTAACAATGTGCATCCACCTTGGAGGTGGGGGGAGCACACCTGTCCAATTTTTTTAATATTAATTTTTTAGAGAAATGCCTGGTTTGCTAAATATGAGTAGAGACAGTAGTTTCACTCAAATTAATGAAATACCCAGAAATCACATGGCTTGGATGTTGTAAAGAGGTTCACTCTGTAATATGGTAACACCCTGTTAAATAGAGACTTGATTATTCTATTACTTTTCTCTAAACCAGTGGTTCTCAACCTGCGGCCTGTGGGCCACTTGCGGCCCAATCAACACACAACTGTGGCCCATGTGACATCCTCAGGGCCATAAGGGTAGTATTGGATGTGGCCCACAATGGCAAATAGGTTGACCAAAAAAAAAAAACCAAGTTCACTGTTGTGATTATCATTTTCGTTTCTGATACTTAGGTAGCAATGATTGGCAAACCTACTAACGCTTCTTAAATGAATAGGTTTTTTAAAGTGATGCGCTGTATTTCTGTGGCAGAGTTAACATTTAGCAACACAGCAGGAGGCCAGTTTTCATTTTCACCCTGCTGAGCAGATCAGTGAACGTATCCAAAGGTTTTTAAGTTTGGGTCAGCAGCTTACCGCATAAGCATTGAATACCTGATTCCACCTCCTTCATTCACATTTCTTACTACATAATTAATCCTCTTGAAATCAAACAACTTTAACAATATAGTAAAAATACATGAAACGCATGACAGGAAGGGGAAATGATGAGGAAAATAATCTTCAGACGTAATTAAAAATTATCTATGGCAATTACATTTAAAGAGCCTCTCACTTGCAATAATAAGCTCTCTGCCTGGTAACAAGTGCTTGTAGGATCAGAATGTGATTACCCAATTCTTCATTCCTTACGCAGGCAAAAGTCCCATTCACTTCCACAAGAGTTTTCAAAAGATCAGGGCATAATGGAACACAAGATACAACATAATACAGTTCAGTAATTAACAAACAAAAACATGGAAAGATGGGCTGATAGCTAGAATGGTATTCTTCTATGCTGTCACAATTGGAAATGACCTCTTCTCATTTTGCCTCCTGTTCTGCCTTCTAAAAGGAGCCCACTATTAGTAAAGCTCACTCATTTCTCTAGAAGATTTAAGCAACTCAGTTTTGTTTGTAATAAAATGTGGTTTCAAGTTATTTACTTCTCAGATTTTTTTTGCAAGGTAACCCAAAGGTTTTTAGCTCTGTGCACATGTGTGGGCCTGGCTGGCTGGATACTCAATATCAGAGAGACAGAATGCGCATCTTTAAGATCTGGTCTACCATTAGAAGTTTTACTGCTACTGTATAACTATTTCAGTTAGGGGTATAAAGGTGATTTGTAATTATTCCCCTTCCATATGGGAATAGCTACACCAGTATAAAGTACCTTTATATCACTATAACTGCATCCACACCAGGGGGGTTGTATCACTTTAACTCTACCAGTGTAGTTAAAGCAGCACAACTTTCTAATATAGACAAAGCCTGCTTGAATAAGCTTTCTGTGTTGCAGTGGGGGGCAGCAAAATCAATGCGTTGTAATTAAGATTTCAGTCTTCAGCTGCAATGTGGCCACTCATTTAAAGTGTGTGTGTGTGTGTGTGTGTGTTTTAAATTTGTATGTATGCACATGTTTTAAGTTTCTTTTTTTCACCATACTCAGGATTTATATAATAAATGGTATGCGCAAGTGTAGTTGATTTAATCTAATTCATCTTCCCTGGAATTCTCACTGTTACACTTCAAAAGATCTCATTAAGTGGAAGCCTTCATTGGTGTCTGCAGTGTCCCAAACTGGGATTATCATTGTGTTTATAGAATCATTGAAGCCGGAGTTGGCTCATCCAGTTTATCTCCCTGCAAATGCAGGATTGTGCCCTATGGTACATTTCTAGGGTGAAATCCTGGCCCCATTGGTGTCAATTATAGTTTTGCCATTGCCTTCAGTGGGTCCAGAATTCCATCTCTAGTGTCCAGTCTAGTTTTCAAAAGTCCTGAGTTGTGGGGCTTCCTGGACTCCCCTTGTGAGACTATTCCATATGTATCGACAATGACATATGTAAACATGAATCTCATGTTCCTAAAGAGTATCTGGGCTCAAACTGGTTACACTGTAACAGTAGCTGGCCTGTAAAAATCTCCAGTAAAGAACACTTTTGTGTTGAGCAACTGAAGGCCTGATCCAAAGTCCTTTAAAGTCAGTGGTCTTCTCATCAGGCCCAAACTCAAGAGGAATTTTATCTGGACCAAAGAATAATTTTTGCCAAGACATTTTCTCAGGCTTCATCTGGCAAATTAAGAGTGACTAATACTTGACCATATTAGGCATGTAACTCAGTTCACTTTTGCACAAAGATAATAACTGTAGTAACCTAATGTCTGCATATGCTCTCCTAAGAGGTACACATGCATTATGCTCTTGTGTTGATTAACTTGTGCACTGCCTCCATCAAAGTGATAAAGCTCTGGCGACGAGAATCGTTCTACGCAGAGGGCCAGCACCCTCTGTTTTGCTCCATTTGCCATTTTATCTTCAATGTCAGTGTGCTTGTCAGAGCCAGTGCTGACTGACTCAATTTCCCTGAAGTTGAGCTGAAGCATTGTTTTAGCACTGACGGCATTCTGTTGGCCTCCCTGATGGACAATGCCACTGATTCCCAACTTCCTGAGCAGACCAGACAGTTTGCTGTTTTCTTCGTGTCTCTTATCACTCCCTGTCATTAAAAGAGAGGTCTGGCTTCAGCTTCAATTTGTGCTGATATGCAGCAATAAAGTGGGAAAGTGGTGCGGGGAGGAGGGGGAAGAGAGGAGAGAGAATATTCATGACTAATTATCACCCTTCTGTTTATTACTGCTGTGAGTTCTCATGCCTGCTTCTTTGGAGACTGATCAAATTGAAGATTATCAAACAGATCAATTAAAGACTCTGCTGTAATGTGTCTGGTTTGTGGTACAAGAGGAAAGGCTGATCTCATTTGGTTTATGTTTAGTTGATATTAGCACGTACAATGGAACCCTTTGATTGGGCCTTATCCTGAAGGTACTGAGCACCCGTAGCCCGCTCAAGTCAATCACACGTGCAAGTGTTCAGCACCTCTCAAAATCAGCCCCAGGCTGAAGTCCTTCTATTCCACAGAACTGTTTGCTTAGGAAACTTCACATATAATCCAAACAATTTTTGCATATTAAAATACATTTAGGAAAAAGGTCAGTATTTTCATTGCCAATGGAGTTTCACACTATCCGAGCTCATTTTGAACGGTTTCCACCGTATAGGCATTTGCCCTTGTCTTTCTCTGGGACTCTTTGTGAAAAGTACTATATTTCGGGGGGGGCGGGAAATCACTGACACGAGAGTGAAAACTAGCCTGCTCATGCCTCCTTAAAACAAATTTAGATAGGGAACTAAATTCACTGGCATTCTTTTATTCCCTTGATATGTTAACTGTTCCACAACTTTGCTTTTCTAAGAACAGTGATGGAAAATGAAAACGGAATGCCACTCCATAACTGCCCTTCTTAAATTCCTCAAGATGTTTTCTCTGTTTGTGTGTAGATTTGGGGCTTTCCTTATTGACACACTTCATCATAACCCTCCCTTCTTCTTCACAGTGCTTGCAGGAGTCAGTTGTTTTATTATATATTTATTATTTCCATGGCACTGTGTGTGTATGGCATTTTATAGACAAATTAAGACCGCAAAGAGTCCTGTGGCACCTTATAGACTAACAGACATATTGGAGCATGAGCTTTCGTGCGTGAATACCCACTTCTTCGGATGCATGTAGTGGAAATTTCCAGAGGCAGGTATAAATATGCAGGCAAGAGTGAGTCAGGCTAGAGATAACGAGGTTAGTTCAGTCAGGGGGGATTAAGACCGCGTCCCCTGCCTTGAAAATCTCAGAGTAGAAGGGCTCAATCCTGCAAGCACCTACTACCAGACTATTATGACTAGCTCCCTGTACTTCTTCGTTTGAGTTCAGTAATGTGTATTTTGAGGCTCTTCGGCTCTAATCCTGCAGATTTACACACATGATTAACTTTACACAGTGAATATTTCCATTTAAGTCAACGGCACTGTTCACACGCCTAAGTCTTTGCAGGAACAGGGCCGTAGTTAAGACACACAGTATAACACAGCCTGGTGACAAGTAATGGGAGTGTTAGGGGAATAGAAGATAAGGGCGACAGCAATTGAATTATGCAGTTGCTGCAGTGAGCGATGTATACATCTTGAGTATCATGGGTTGTCTGATTGATCAATCTCCTCCCTAACTAACTGATTTCAGGAAATGGTTTAACAAAGTCTGCTATGTTTTAACAGTGAAGTGTAGCAGACACCCAAACATGCTATGGGGCTGACCTGTCAATGAGCTGCGTTACAGGATCTCTCATTAAAACTACATATGAAAACTGCTCCAAAAAGTACCTGAAGAGAGAGGAATATTCTGTGTAATAAAATACATATGGGGAAGATCAGATGGGCTCAGCATGTGCCCCAAAAATTAAAGAAATGGAGAAATTATACAATATTACAGACTACTTAAATGGTTGGTTTTTTTCATAGCATGGGTCAAAGATGAGAGGGCTGTCTTGATAAGGAAATGCATCAGATAGAGGAGAAAAATGGGGTTAAAGGAAACCTTGTATTCAAATTACTACATTCTTGAAAACTTTGACCTAGAACCCCAATTCTGACAACCTTTCTCAGGCAAAGAATTGCAGGAACAGGCACTTAGTTTAGTGACTTCTCAGAGCTTCGTCTAACCCCTTTATCAGTTTATAAAAGATCTGTGACATAAGAAGTCACCTTCCAAAAAAACCTTATGCATCATCTTGTGAATGTGACCACCACAACTTTCCGACGGCAGAACTATTACAATTCAGGTCAACTCTGTCTATTTTAGGGATGAAATCCTATCCTCATTGAAGTCAATGGGAGTTTTGCCATTGACTTCCGTGGGGTCAGCATTTCATCCTAGGTGTTTTATAGCACCCATAACCTCATTAGGTTTGTTCTGGATTTACACTGGTGTAACTGGGGGCAGAATCTGACCCTAAATGTTGAGCTAAATGAATTAATCTAAATGTGATTAGATCAACAATAGTATTAGGAGAAAACTTACAGTACTTTTAAGCAATCTGTACGCTTTTTTTCCCCTCATGTTGTCTTGAGGCTTTTCAAATTTTCAGTTAAATTTAATTGAATTAGACAGTAATAAATTGCACAGTGAAACCCGATCATTCACCTAATGAGTCAAAATAAAAGTAGTGATGACACTCAGAACCAGAGCTCATGAAATGTGATATTTACACAGAAATATTTTACATTTTTTTTTATCCTGGTTTTAGAACTCTTTTTTTAAAAAATGCCAGCCCACACTACACAACAAGTTTCTCTGTACTCATGTGTGCACCTTTTTGTTTGTTTGTTTGAGCTTGGTTTGGACTATAAAACCGAATCTTCATAAAATCAGGTTTAATAAAATTTAGAGGTGTTTTTTGTAGGGATGTGGTGGTTGTTGGTTTTGGGTTTTTTTTTTTTTTTTTTTTTTTTTGCACATTTAAGCTTTAAGCTATAATTATAAACAGAGGGGGAGAGGGATAGACAAATAGAAAAGATCATATCAGATAGACTCATTCTTTTCCCTGGCCTAGAGAGAAGATCATATCACAGCTAAGTGAAGTTAAATCTGTCAGAGATTTTTACAATAGTGTTAAATGGCAACAGACAATTTGGCTGTTGCCTTTTTACCCCTTAGCTACTTCACTGAATGCTCAGCTTTCCATATTCAAGAACAAGTTGTAACTCACATGTAAAACTTGCCATTTATATGCTTCATTTTCTTTTTCATGGAAAATAAGAGTCTGATGGCACTTCCTCCTAAAATGGATACTTAAACACTTCACTGTTATTTTATTTGCAAAGTCCAAGTACTGTAAAATAACACAATACAATTAACATCATTTTCAGCTTTTGTAAAAACAAAACAAACAAAAAAACCCTCTTACTTGCCTATCTATTCCCTTGAATTCTACATGAAGTCAAGGAACTTTCTTTTTATACATTGTATGCGTAAAACACAATGATTAAAAAAAAATCCTGCAGAAATACCTCCTACTATGTGACTGGTTTCAGAGTAGCAGCCATGTTAGTCTGTATCCGTAAAAAGAACAGGAGTACTCTAAGGTGCCATAAGTACTCCTGTTCTTTTTACTATGTGACTATACTTTACCTGCTACGCTATCAGAAACAGGAATATTGGCTGGTCTGTATTCAGCAGCAGCTGTCTTTCAAGAGCCACAAAGATCCATTTTTTCTCATGGGACTCACCTCATCCTCTTCCTTCATAAACCTTTTTGATCTGGTTGTGCCTCCAAAAAGTAAAGCCCTGGGACTGAAAAGCTGTAAGCCCCTGGAGTGATCAAGTAGGGCTTTACAAGACTGAATTTGAAAGGTAAATAGGTGCAGCTCTAGTTTCAATGAAAGACTTTAATTACATAAACAAGCAGTGATTCAGTTCCAAGCATTTTTTTCAAATATTCTTATTTAATTGTAATTACTTTATTGTTTTCATATTATGAGCTACTTGTAGAAAAATACAGGAAACATGACTGCAATACAATCCTCTAATCAGTAATAGCTTTTTCCAGTCATCGTTAAGAACATTTCCATTCTGTGTTTCAAGCTTTCACTAACAATACATTCAATCCTCGAATTTAGGTGTAATGTTATGATGATTGGTTTAAACTATAATATTGTTTTTCATGTCCATGTTATCTTCTATCTACTAATTTTTATAGTTGAACAGCTTAAAACATCCATAGGAAGAAATAATGCTATTTGTAATTAAATCTTATTGAAGAAATAGGGTTTCAAGAAAGTATATAAACTTCTTTAGGAAAGTGATTTCAAATGTTTTAACCTGGGTCAGATGGGGAAAATTGTATTATTATATATAGTAAATCTTTTTACAAACTAAGCACCATATTACTTTTACTATTTTATTGTTAAAATATGTGAACTTTTTAAAGGTTTCTCTTTTGTTTTTTATCTTACATTCTTAAGTTGATTTCATATACTAGCTTATGTGTTATCTTATATACACCATACAGCTGTAATCACTGCAACTTTAGAACTTTTATTGATTTGAAAAACAAATCTTATTTTTTGCTTATCAACAATTGAGCACTTTTGTTTTTGAATGGAGGGTTTGAATTGAAAAAAACATTTTGGGGATGAATGGTTTTAAAGGAGAACATTTGTGTTAGAAAGTTTAAAGACTGCTCCCAAACCTTTTAAGGCAACATATATAGTTTTCCTGTAAACTTATTTGCTGTGCAATGAGACAATGACATCCCTTGTCTCTTGACCTTTTTCCCCAATGAATTAAAAAAAAATCAATACCCTAGACTTGGCAGGGTTTTGAAAGAATGTTTTTGAAATAAAGATTGTGGATGTAAAATTATTACTTCATACAATGTTTATAAAAATGAAACTGGTTTTATTATATACCTTTTTATTATGATTTTTAAAATTAGATTATATTAAAAATACTAAGTTACTAGCTAATGGTTTAAATGTTTAAAACAGCTTGCATTAGTATTGATTGAAAGGGTACTGTTTTTGTACAGAAATTTGTATTTTAAGAGTTTTTCTTACTTCTAGATGTATATAATGCATGTTAAACTAAAACGAGAGAGAGGGCATGCATTAAATACTTCCATTTGGATTTAGAACCTGATCCAAAACCCATCAAAGTCAATGGGAGTCTTTCCTATTTCAGGGCCAGATTTTGCAATGCTATGCTCACCTGGGTATTCCTTACTCAGAGGAATAATCTGATTACTCCAATGGGGATTACTCAAATAGGGAAGGGTTTTACTGAATTTGGCCCCAAATGTCTACTGCAATTTCCAAACGCCATGATAGAATTGCAATAGGAAATGTTTAGAATAACTTAGGAAAACAAAATGATTTTGCTTGTCATTTTATTTTGTTTTGATCTGGCTGTTTAGTCTTTTCTGGAGGAAGCCAACATTATTTTTAGCATACAGACTGAATTATTAAAAATGCTGCCTGGAACATTCTCAGCAGACCTGTTTGTTCCACATCCCCATCTGCAGTACAGTACCTGAGGTGATTTTCCTCTGCTCCTGGAAGGGAACTCTAGTTTTATGTAGCACACTTATGAAGAAGAATTTCCTACGTTTGGCACAGGGCGAGGCAATTTTGGGAAGTTAACATGATCACAGGCACGCAAGAAGATGGTATCTGGAACATTGTGTGTGCAGCAGTACTTCTTTTGGAGAGCTAATGCCACAAAATGCTCATTAGCTCCACCACTGGTCAGAAAGGAAGGAGGGGGAAAAACCCACATTTTTCCAATTTTAGAGACCCCAAATCCTGCTGCCCTTACATCACTGGAAAAAAAGTCAAATATGAAGGCAGAATTTATCGCAAACATTTTTTCCCTTCAAGGGGAAAGACAATTTGCTGTGGAATTATACAGCTATCCTTTCACATACAGAAAGCTTTTAATTGTGTTTTAGGTGAGCTTTGTATAGAAATTCAAGCAAAGGGGGTATTTGTATAACTAATGTTTAATCTAGAAACAATTAATAATCAAATATATTTCAGTTTCATTAGAGATGCAGCATGTGTGTGTTTGTGGCACTTTAAATAGGCTTGAATCATAAAGATGTGGTTGATTAACAGTGTCTGGGTTCCTGTAATACTATTTCAGGGTAGTTTCTCTGTATCTAGTTGTTATATATCCAGTTACTTTTGTTTCCACGTGGATGTTCAAGTTACTTCTTGTAAAAATGTGCCAAAACCTTTCACTCTCCACGTTATCTGCTGGACATGCTATCACTGCCCTATACCAATGCAGTAACCGGGGTATCCGGCACTGTCTTTCCATGATCACATGTTTTTTATTTTAGAGAGAACATTTCAGTTGTCATGTTTACTTTGTGATTTACTTCTGTTTAACCAAAAGGGAAAAATGCAATAATTTGAAACAGCTCTCTTAGTAGCATGATCAGGACATATGACAACTTAATGTAAAGGGTTCACCATTAAAGAGTCAATAAGGTTTGATGTAAAGAAGAATTACTCCTTACGTTTTAAATAGCCTGTGCGAGGTTTCTTAAATGTGCATCCTGGTGATTTATAAGCATCTGAGCTTCAACTGAAATTGCACAATGAAAAATAAATGATTTTTGTCAGAGTTTCTAAGTGTGTCCTGTAAAGACGCTGATCTAGCCCAGGACTTATAGGGAAATGCGTGTGGACAGAGGCGTCTCTTATAAAAGTGGTGCTAGACAATAGCTGTCAGCAGTTTTGTGTGGCCCTTGCCTTACCTTTCCACCTCAACTGCAACCTGTTAAGGGAGTCAGGCCGATGGTTTCGTTAGCCTGAAGGTTTTTGGTCTAGCTTCATTCTTTTAAAGACAAATTATAGCTGCTGGGGGCCCCAAGATGCTTTAGATAGGGAGCAAGCAGTGCAGTGGCAAACGTTACACGCTGAAACCAGGAACACACAAAGAGGTCCTGCAATGTTTTGGTTTTTTTTTTCTTTTCCTTTTCCCAGGATTTTCTTCAAGGAGATCGTACCAAAGCAGAACAAAAACTGAATTGGAAACCCAGAGTCACTTTTGATGTAAGTTCTCTTACTGGAGTGTTTTATTCCTGCCCTGTTTGTGTAGCCTTGTGGAACGAGGGAAGCTCTTAACTGGTGAACAAAAAGAGAAATTACAGTTTCAATAATGACAGGTTTCAGATGATTACATGAAGGCTATTTAAAAATCGAGCTGCTCCTATTGAAGGATTGAATGCTTTACTATTCTTTCGACTGAATATTGTGGTGCTGAACATTTTGGAAAATAGTTAGCTTTAGTTAGAGTTCCAGCCTTAAAAGCCAAGCCATGGCAGAATAAAACTGGAGAAAAGAAACACAGCACTCACTTAAAGCATGGAAATACACAAAGAAAACAAACCAAGGTTTCTATTAATAAGGCATTTAAATGTCATGTCACTGCTATTTTAATATTGGATCCTTCAGGAGGGTATTTTTCTCATAAATTGTGGTATTTTTAAAATTACTGCACAGTTGTCTCTGGATTTGACAGCCCCCTGGAATTCTGTTTGCTGCCCTTAACATCAAAGTTAACTTTTCCCGACAAGTAAAATAATAATTGAAATGATACATAAAATGAGGAGTCGGAGGGTGGGGTTTGTTTTTAGTGCGTTGAGTATCGCACAATGGACTGGCACTTAAACTTAAAAAAAAAAAAACACAACAACAAAAATACAGGCGTTTAAGTCTTCCAAAAGACCAGAATAACCACTACATGCTGTTCCTTCTCGCAGGAGTTGGTGAAAGAGATGGTGGAAGCTGATGTGCAACTCATGAAGAATAACCCCAATGCCTGAGCCGGTTCTTTGCCTCCAAATGGGCTTTTCATCTTCCCTAGAAAAATCACTCCCTACGGTTGGTGGAGGCCGCCGTCTGCATCTTAGCTGGACATAATTGATTGGAGGAGAATCATGATCGGTGTGAAATGTTGGGGGGGGGCTTTTAATTAATTTTATTTTATGTACTTGTGTAAAAGATCTTTAATTTGCAAGTAAGAGAAGATCTCAAACACCATTGCTACTGCTTCTGTTTAACTTTCTTAAATTTGAGGTTTATCTCCAGGGTTGTTTCCCCTCATCATGTACCTGAAATATATTGGCTGGGATCTGACCGGTGGGCTGTCCAGTTAATTTCCTTTTGATATTAAAAATCATCTTTCTACAAAGGACCTGAAGTGCATTTTAGTGCTTTCTCCAACTAAAAATGAAAGAAAATCAAAACAAACAAACAAAACCTTTGCCACTAACATTCCTCCGGCTCTTTTCCGCTAGTCTTCCTTTACTGTACACTCCTTGTTTTCATTTCCTGCTGCTTACCTCCACCTCAATGTACCATTTCCACTGCTTGAACTCTTTAAGGTTTGGGTAACTGATATAAGTTTCAGTGAAATTGCCTTTGGTCCATGACGAATTAATTCCTAATTGCTCAAATATATTTCAAACTAGTCAGGGGGATTGTAAAGCTTTTTTTTTTGAAATCGCCAGTTCGTGTATGCGTGAGAGACAGAAGAAGTACAATAAGCTTCTCTATCCAGCACCTTTAAGATCTAATTCCTGCAGAATTGAGCCATTCACATTTCTACTGACTATAATTAGAGCTCAGCCGGGAGCTGCAACCATCTCGAAAGATGCCTTAAGAAATAAAAACCAAGTAAATAAATAAAATAGCAACTTCAAGGTAAGTAAATATTGTTGAAAGATTTCGTGCCAAGGTACCCAGGTTATCCAGAGGTCGCGGAGCCCATACATTTCCCTTTGGTTGAAGATCTACCACCCAGCAATTAACTCTTCTCTTAACTTTATGTCTGGAAAATTAGCCAGGCTTCGGTCTTAGGCAGCGTAATTTAGAAACATAAAAATTAGATCCTCTCTCGCTGTCGTGTGTGTGTTTAAAAATCTGTATAAAGTCAATACTGTCATATAAGGATTAGAAGAGGGGAGAAGCCTCAGCCTATAAAAGGAAAGGTGGGGACACAAGGCGATTTCAGCACCAATGTTTGAACACGATCGTGTGTGTATTAGCCCCCAGAAACGTTCCTGAACGTATTCAAGAGCCATTTCATGATGTATGGGTATGTGTGGTGGCTTGATCGAGCTTTTCACAGTTTGTGAGTAACTGGGCTGGAGGAGAGAGAAGGCTCTTTGTGTGCCTGTGTGAAAGGCAGGCAGTTGCCAGAGGTGTAATGGAAAAAGCTGGTGCTGCGTGAGGCGGTGGTTTCAGTGTGATACAGAGCAAACTTGGGGCCGGGCTGCTTTGAACGGAGCGGGTGCTCAAAGGGCCCCTCCTCGCCCGGGAACCGTGTGCGTCTCAAGCAGGAGCTCGGAGACTGCTAATTGGAAACAGATGCTTCCTTTAAGGCTGACCCTGCAGGACGGAGTCTAAGCACAATAGCTATGTATATACACACACACATCTCCCATCAGCTTGCATTGCTCCATACAGGTGCATAGCGCGCGCTTCATCTCCAGACTCTGAAAGCGAGAGGGTCTATTTTCTTTGCGGTTTAAAAGGCCAGGACACTGTTGTATTTGCAAAGTACCCCCGTTTCATTCTGAGACGTGAGAAACAGGCAACATCGTTGGGCTATTTAAAACAATCCCAAAGTGGTAGAAATGTTTGCTCGAGGCTTCTCTGGGACAGGCAGAAATAAGGAGCGGATACTTAATACACGTATAGTTTGAAATGGCTTTTTAAAAATATAGGAGCTCGTAAGATGGAATAGCATATGTTAAAGAAAAAAAGTGTCCGGCAAGTATTTTTGTCCCTTTCTGTGTGTGCTTCTAGATATTGGTGATCTTGTCTGTCTCTTTATTTCACTGCCTTCAGAGCCTCAAACCCTTCCCCGAGTTATCCCCGAGGATGCTTTTTTTCCCCCCATTATTTTTCATATTTTTTCCTTGTAAGGGGAGTAATGCTGTTAAAACAGGTATGACTGTTCCTAGCTGGGATTTTTAAAATTTAAAACTCCAAGTCTCTGTGAGTTAGTCTCTACAAACTATGTACGGCCTATGCACCAATGGCTAAGCATTGTTTAAAAATTGTTAGTGTATGTCAGGCCGGTTAATTTTTATCGTGTGTAATTAGCACATGAATGGAGTTGTGTGTACCTATACTCTCATTTTCATGTGTCCCTCTGTACACACACAATTACAGACAAAACAAACACACACCAGTAAGATGAAATACAAATTAGACGAGAGCCCCTGGTTTTGCATTGTAAAAACAGGCGAGCATCCCAAGAGATTTCCTACTCATTAGAGAAGCTGTAACTTTCACACGTGTCATTTCAGAATGTGTGTCTCGTGTGCACAGAGATTGCCTTGCACCGGTGAAAACGACATGAGTATTTCATGGATAGGGCAATCATCACGTAAAATTCTTCAATTCCAGCGGCTCTTGCTAGCTAAGAGATCGGTCCTGAAGGGAGATCGATGAGAGTTTTGCCTGAGAAGGGAGTCCAGGATCGATCTTTTTTTCTGACGAACTACACTGCCGACTTTTCCCTTTTAAAGAGCTCTGCCCAACATCACTAAACGTTTTGCAGCTCGTTGGTGGCACCTATAATTAAAGGCACGAAAACAAGGAGCTTTTGTATCACAAAGGACAATTTACTGTGGGGGGGGGATCTGTAATTCTGGTATGTTTTGATATCCATATAAGTATAAACGCTGCGTTTGAATATTGGTTGACATACCTATAAAGACGAACTGGACTATTTTGCACAAGCTGCGAAGGTTTGTTTCCTCCCCCCTTCGCCCCCCAATCTTAATTTTTCTTCAGCAACTTGAACAGTGGAACATTCAACAGTAAAATCTTTATAATCAGTTTTTAGCCTGTATAGTTTTGGGACGCTGGTCCTACCATGGATGCCCTTGTGCAGTGTAATTATTGTAAAATTGAGGAACACGAGAAACCGAAGTGTTCCCATCATTTACTTTTTATTTTTAGGAAGAACCACATCTGTATTTCAGAAGTAGCCCCAGGCTTCTAAATTTTGTAAGGGTTCAAATTGTTGTTAATTTGAGACTGCATTACCTGTGATTGTAATTTACTACATCGTCCTCCTGCTAATCTATTGCTCCCTAAACTGTATTACTGAATCACTCATTTGGTAGAGCTATTTAAGATAGCTAGATAATATCCAGGTGCCAATTATACAATGAAGTTTTGTACACTGGTTTGACATGTAGTACATTTTATGTACACAAATATATAAACACACTTTTCCCTGTAAGAATGTGTGTATATATACAGCTGCATGGTTTTGTTCTATTAGCGTTTTAGATATAAATTGTAAATAAATAAATAAAAATCCTCGTTAATTAAAAAGGGCAACGGCAATTGCAGCTGTTAACTCATCACACTTATGAAGCTGCCAGTGCAGTCTGTGCTCAGCCAAGACTTCCATTTGCTTCAAGTATTGGGTGTTCACGAGTAGCAGAAATAAAAAGCAAACCGAGTTTAGAAAAGGAAACTACTCCAAATCCTCATCCCAGCCTCTGTCCTTTGCAAACCAAGGAGCAGTGACAAGGGAACTCCTTCTGCAGTGCGGGCCCGATTCTGTAGTCCCCACTAGAACGCCATTCCCTGTGGAGCCTACTCCTTCAGGGAGTTTGCCTGAATAAGGGATGCAAGACCTGACCCTAAAATAGGACCAGCCGCTCTGTTTCTAAAAAGATCCGCAAATCGGTCGAAATCTCACGTAGGATTGTGCTAATAGGACAAATTGCGTTCAGTTGCCTAATTCCTTTTTCAGAGACACAGAGGCAAGGCGCCTCGCTTCATTGTAACTTCGTCACAGTATGTTGGTGGACATAAATTACTATATTGCTACATCAAAATATAGGATATCAAGGCTTCCTAGGTTTTCCAATTGACTTGGGCGCATCATTACAAAAATATGGGGGCTGCAATTAAAAAAAAGTTATATACTTTGTGACACTTTCTTAGGGCTGGGTCAGAAACGTCTCACTCTTTCTGGCATCCTTCCCCTATTAACTGTAGGTTGGGGGGGGGGTGGAGGATCAGAAATGCAAGAAAATCAGAGTGTAATGAAAGCATTAGCTGTAACAAGGCTCTGATGCATTGTTCTGTTGTCTGCGCTTGTACTTGTTAAAATCTAGTGAATAAAAACAAGTGTTATTACCAGCTAACGTATCTCTAGGCCATTCTCTGCTCCTCTTTTTACAACTTGTCAGCGCAAGAGACTGCGGATGAGGGTTGATGTCTTGCAGCAATAACTCAACCCCTAGCTGAACGCGTGAAAATGCGAGTGTCTTAATTAGTGAGCCTCACTACAGCTCTGTGCGTTGCACTGTACAGAAGGACTAAAGTGCATTTTCAAAGTTGCTGCTGTTGCTCCTCTCTACTCCTTGAGCGCCTCTCCCCCTCTTTCCAAGTTTCTCTTTATCACTATTAAAAAAGATCTTTCAGAGAGCGTTACTCTTTGAGCGATCCCTACCACTACACACAGCCAAGGTACAGACAGTAGCTAATAAGACCTAACTGTGAGACGAAAATAAGAATATAACAATGCCCAGCTGGACCTTCTTTGGCGACATGTAAACATTTGCACCTGATAAAGCATGCGAGCTCAGCACAAGATCACAAGCCCCTTTCATCTCTACAAAAGGATAGGCACGGGGCCTAGTGCTGATCAGGGTCGCAGGGGGGCAAGTGGGGCAATTTGCCCCGGGCCCTGCAGGGGTCCCCAGCAGAATATAGTATTCTATAATATTGCAACTTTTTTTATGGAAGGGGCCCCCGAAATTGCTTTGCCCCAGGCCCCCTGAATCCTCTCGGCGGCCCTGGTTTTGATCTCTGATTGCCAGCTCTTCGTGTAAGATCAGAATCTGGGCCCATCGGTGATCATAACACACCAACTTCTGTCACAACTCCTTTTCTTGGTACTGTTGTTCAGAAAAAAGTTAGTGTTATAAGGTTAGACGAGCCAAAGCCGAGGGGTAGGGAGTTCTGCTGATCTTTCCTTTAAAAAAAATAAATACTTCCCCGCATTGCAATCCTCAAAGATATTGCTCTGTAGAGGATTTACCCTATCAGCTAAACGATATGTGATACTCCGGTGGGCACACAGACTACTGGCGCCCACGATTGCAACCCCCCCCCCCCACCCCCCCCCCCCCCCCCCGCGAAACTAATAGGTGATTAGAAACGATGCTGAAGGCAGCCATGACTGAAGGGTGAGACGGATCGATTTTTTAAAGTGTGAGATTTAAAAAAAAAAATCGACCTTAGAGACTGGAGTCCCCTCGTGTTCCCGTGAAAATAAAGAAGACGCTTTTCTGGTGGAGACAGGAGCAGCTTTTGGCTCATCCTTTTGGCTTGTCACTTCGTCTGCCGGGCCTAGAAAACGGGCGATTCCCCCACCACCCACCTCTGGGAAAGAAGAAAGGCGTGGGTGCCAGAGACTTAAGGCAGTGAAGGAAAGATCCCTGGCCCTCGGCACGTTTACTATTGCCCTTCGGCAGCATCAGAACTACTGGCCCGCTAGGTGAAAGACTGAGTTTACTGCCTCCCTGTGACCCCCCTTCACCTCTGACATTTCATTGGCGGAGCATTGTCTCCAGACACAACAAGCCCAGAAAGGATCATTACAGCAGGCAACGCTCCAACGTTTTGTCGGGTGTAAGAAAACCATCAACAGATACCTCGCAATTATTGGGGGTGGAGGGTGGGAAAGAAAGCTAGAGGGGACAGAGAGGCAGCCTAAAGAGCCAAATCTGCTTGCAAGCTTTCTACTTAAATAGTGTCACTTCCCTCCACTGGTTACTTGGGCTGTAGGCGACTGTTGGGAGAAAGTTGTATATTTTTGCAATTTAAAAAAATATATAATTTCCATTATAGGGACAATGTTTTAGAATTGTTGGTTGTGAGTATTTTAATAATTATACGTTACGAGGAAAACTGTGGTCAGTGCTTTACTAAAAAATAATAGGGCGCTTGCTTTTTTCTATCCCGGTGGCTGTTATCCTGTACTACAGTCCTGTATTACTAGTGTTTCCATTTCATAAACGAGCAACACTATTCAGAAGAAGGGGGGGGGAGGGAATGTCCCTCCACGATCCTGCAACTGCAGCCCTGTTTCACCTACTCAGAAAAAACTCGAGCAGAACTTACATCAAAACCTAAACTCGGTGTGAACGTATTTATACTAGACAATCTTGCATGCACCGACATTATTTAAACAATTCGCTTCTGCTTTGGATGATATCAGTATTTTTACATTATCGTGCTATGAAAAAAAAACATTTCTCCTTATTTCAAATATTTATTTTTAAAAAATACACTCCGCATCTTAGAGATGTTCTGGCAACTAAATAAATTCCAAGAAGCTTGGGGGGATTGCGTTGGTATTTGTTTTAAAGCGAATGCTTGTGTTTTTATAGACATGCATTTTTAGTGATATGCCCTGTATATTCATATATAATACGTGTAATAATATCCTGCACACAATCATGAGCTCAATAATTTGAATTTCTTTTATACTCCAGGAAATGCAGCTATTTTCAGAGTTAATGGCTCTAAATGTGTTGGTTTTCCTGCTCTCTTTCCCCAGAGGTAAAGGGGGAAGGGATTCTGTCTTTTTTTTTTTCCAAAATTTGTTGCTGAAATCAGTCTAAAGAAAGTTGAGCTGAACTCAGGGTAATATATTGAGCAGCCCCTTGACAGCTAAAGGTCAGGTGAAAGTCTCCAGCAGGTAAGTCTCGGGCCAACTGCCTGCCCAGAGCTCGCTCCCTGGCTCACAAATTGTTCCCTTCTGCCCACCCAAGTCGATTCAAGCTGTGTTTATTTAGGGGGCAAAAAAATTGCCGACCACCCAATTCCCATCCAGCCGGCGACCTACAAGCCCTGGCCTTTGCAGGCAGAAGTGGCTGAGACATGCATTTGTTCTTTTGCACAAAACTAAAGAAGACAAGTTGCAAAATAAAGAGCCCTGCATGTCTGATTTGGGAAGAAGGCAGAGAGTAAACAGGCACCATTTTCTTCCTGCTCTGCCCACTACTCTCCGGGAAAAACACCAGTCAGGATGTAGGAAAATCCAGAGAGGGCTGCTGCACGAGGAGATCCCCGCAGCGATGAGCTGGGGTTCAGAGAAAGGGATACGCATTGAGCGTGTGCCTGGGCCCTGCCTGGGCTGCGTTTTCTCTGCAACATTGCAGATTAGCTGCAGCTCTAGGAAGCTTTAAACAGGCGTGCGGGCCGCGCACGGAACAGGGGAATTCGGGTCTTGTCTCAGCAGCAATAAGTGTGTTCGGCATAGTTAATCCACTTTCAGTCCAGAGGAAAATGAGCTGGAGATCTCGCCTTGCTGGCGGGGACAAACTGATTTTTGTAGTCGTTGTTACAGTTAATAAAGCAGGCATTGGAACTAGTCTCCCTGGGTTGGAATAGCAGTGTCTCACTCCCAAAACCCTGGGATGAAGCTGTGGGAGACACATACCGACCGCCTGGACTTATGTGTATGGGCATCGGTGCGTAAGCACTCACCCGAGCACACTACACAGACATTTAGAATTCCAGTTGCCCTCAGTCTCCCATAATATGCTCAATATGCCAGCAAATTTAAAGTCAGTCGGGGGAAAAAGTCAAGTAAACACATTATATATAATATATAATACAAAACAGAAGGTCTCCTCCTAGCAACTAATAGAATGTCTGGAAATAAATGTAACAAAAGAAAGAATGCTTCGTGCATGGCTTTTTGTTTTCAGTAAGGCGGATATGGTCCATTTTCTTCAATTTTACACCCCTAATCGCTTTTCTAACCTTTGTCGTTTCAATCTTTCTTAGACAAAACAACAACAACAACAACAAGACGACAAAAAAAAAAAAAAAAAAAACAACCCACAACTGGACCGTCAGCTCGTTTGTTAGTCCTCTACTGATTTTTCATAGATTGGGTGTGCTGAACTTGGTGACGCCTGCGGGGCTGTGCAATATATCCCCTTAAACCTCTCCCTCATCTAGCCCTCCTCCCCATTATTTCTAATCGGTTGCGCCGAATTCTGCTTTTCGTTTACACCAGCATGACACTGAAAGAAAACTCGGCCCAGCAGCTCAAACAGCCTTTGTCAAAAGGATCAAGCAAATATTAAATCGGAACCTAGCACAACTCACTCATGCTAAAACCAGGACAGCTCATACAAAATTATGTTAATGGTTAAAGGAAAACAATGGTGGGAGGGAGGTTTTGTTTTAAACAAAACAAAAACCGAGCAGTGTCTCCACCAGCAAGTCAAGAGATCTTAACCACTCACATGATGATTTGTGTAGGGTTTTGTTTTGTAGAGTGAGCCATTTTAAAACATAAATTATAAGATTGATACAAAGGAGAAAAATAATCACTGAACTGTTCTTCACCGATTCCTGATAAGCCCCTGATCCTGTCTTCTGACCCCACAAATTGTCAGGGTTCGGCTCATTAGGACTTATTTTCCCCAGGAACACTCGATTAATACACTTTTAACACAGCCAGACTTTCCTGTACTAGAGAGTTGCATGCTCCTACAACACTTCCCTCACCCTTTTAGCCCCCACTGAATAAAGGAACCACCCGAGTAAAGATGGGTAAGAGTGGGCTCAGAGGTGCTAATACCCAAAGAGCTGGGATTTAAAACTCGCCCGCCTAGGCTTCCACCCCTCTCCCACTCATCTAGCGATTGTTTGATTAAATCAGACTCCACTTGATAAAAACAATAGCTCATTAACGCTTCCCTCCTCCTCCTCCGGTGTGTTGTGAAATGGTGACATCCTCTCCCTTGACCTCCGTCTCCTTTTCTGTCTTTCCATCCCTCTGAAAAATGATGCCGCAGCTCTGATTGAATTTTATTCCTTCCTGACCTGGCCGGCTTTTATAGCACGAGACACCATCAATCGCGACCTAACGCGACGTTTGTTTATGACTTTAGAAAGAAGAGAATGGCTTTATGAGCCTGATCATAATTAAAACTGGAGGGACAAAATTCATCCCACCACCGCGCTACCTTTGTGCGTATTTGCCAGCACATTAAAACACTCCTGAGCTCGAGCCTCTGCAAACACACAGAGAGCTGGGGTAAGCGGCAAGAGGGAGAGGATATTTGGAATAGACACAGATCATGATCGAGGAAGATTCTCGGATAGCACAGAAAATGGTCCTATTCCACTACAGCTGTTACTCCAGCCAGAAAAAAGGTTAGCGGTCGCATTATGCTTTTTCATATATAGAAAGCTCTTGGTTAGCAGGTTTCTCGCGCCCGCCCTGATAAAGCCATATCCTAGTTCCATCTCTCTCGCTCATACACACACACATACACACACACTTAAACATATGCTTCAAGCACCTACCAAGAATCGGAAAATTTATTTGACCCACTTATTTTATTAATGAACTCGGCTTAAAAAGAAGAAGTTAAAAAACGAGCAATGGTCTGAACAGTAACGAATGAACCCGAAAGAGAACAAAAATGAACCAGCTACAATAATGGGGAAATTTTAAATGAGAAGTTCCTCCTTCTAAATATCAATGAAATCTGGATAAACCTGGAGGGCACGCTATGACTGAATACACTGCCATAGGAGCAAGTCTTTCTAAAAGTCATGCAAGCACGCTCACACTCACACCTACACATGACACATATACTGTCTTATTCAATGCATAACTAACGTTCAGGTGTTATCCGGAACAATACACTTTTTTCTATATCCTAATGCTAAGTAGCTGGTTACATTAAAAATATTAGCCACAAAGTATGGGCCCATGTTAGAACGTGTAACTTGAAACACACAAAATAATTGAAGCCTCGAGGTGGCTTTCCATAAACAGAATGTTCGCTTAATTCAGCTTTAGCATGGAGGGTGGGGGGTGGCGGGGGGGAGAAGGGACGAGAGAACAAAGGAAAAGAGAGATTGTTGTTGGAACTAAAAAGGATTTGAATAAAATGTAAACCACAAGGGTTAATAATAACACGCGAAGATTATGACGTTGAAGTCCACATATGGAAAAAAATATTCTCAAGCTTCCTTTGAAACATATTTTTTCTGAACTTCGTGAGTATTCAGTAAAGCCTTGAAATAATGTTAACGAATATATTGCATCCTGAACAAAAATATACCCGCCAGTTTAGTTTTATTCTTACCTGGCATGTGTGGGTAAATAAATGTAAATATGTTCAACAAGGCTTTTAAATTATTTAAATGCGCCATTTCTCTATGTGAAAAATATACAATTTTTTTAAAGATAAAAGAGGGAAATTATCTAGGAAAGGAGCATTTTACCTTTCTATTTAATGGAATTAGAAATTAATTTTAGCTTCGTTTAACTGATGGATTAGGAAATAATCATATTTAATCAGCTAAAATACAATATTATCTAGGGCCAAAAACAAGAACAATTTTTTCCCCCGAGAGAAAAGCAAATAGTTAACAGTGTTTTCAAATTTAGTTTTAACTTAAAAATACTGACCCAAACATTGAGCTAACCATTTACCTACTCAACCCTACAGAAGTTAATGCAGATACCCGGGATGTATGTCAGTGCAGAATGTGGCCCACTCTGTTTGAAGGATAACACCACAGATGCAAGGGGTTCATAGATGCATCTTTCATCTGCTTCATTGGATCCAGTTCCTTGCAAATTCATTACAGGGTTTGATACTCATCTCTACTCGAGCTTGGTGTCAGACCGATCGCTACTGGGTGGTTAGCGTGCATAATAAGAATGTATGGTTTGCTTTTCCTATTTCTCACGGGGGGAGGGGGAGGGAAAAGAATCTATTATTGGTTGAATGAACGTCAAGGGTGATCGCTTGTTCTGAGCTGGGCTCCCTCTCTGAACTGCTGGAAGTTTATGTCCTAAAGGCAAAATGTTTGCCTACAAGGAGGGAAACGCAGCAAACTGCAAAGAAGAACCTCTGTCAACATTTGCCAGAGTCCAAAAACTTTCCTAACAAAGACTCCCAATCGTCTCCGAGCCTTTTAGCCTTTATCAGCAGCAACGTATCACGGGCCAAAAGCAACTTTTTATTTCTCTGCCTCCCTCCCATCGTTATTCTAAATGTTAGGTTGAAAGTTGTATCAGAACAGCTGATCAACAGTAGGAGAGCACCTAATTATATTACCTAGCTGTCCATTGAGGTAACCTTTGCCAATTTGCTCTGAGTCACTGTCTACCACGGAGACTCTAAGCACTCACTAATATTATTTACATTCTCATTTTCTGCGTTTAAAAAAAGTGTGCGGCTTGCAAATGCACCTCTTCCTTCCTAAACGAAATGAGGGAGAGCTATTTGCCTTAGCGTTGTAGTAACACCACCAGCGCCTTGTATGTATTACAACTGCGCGCGTGGACACACAAATCAATGGAAATACCCGATAATCTGATTTGAGATGTTTTCATTTGCTAACATCTAATGCACAATCAGGCCACACAGCCCAAAGGAGCAGCACAGAACCGTCTGAAACATCAGCTCCTGTTTTTTTTTTTTTTTTTCTTTTCCCTGTTTAAACGAAGAGGGGCTGTTAGGAACGCAACAAGGCAAAGTCCAACTATCTGTGACGCGTGAAGAATGAAATGTCTCTGATCTCTCCACCTGTGACTGTGCTCCTCGGCCCACGTGTGTCTTCACAACAAAAGAAGGCGGCAATGGATGAGTAAATAGTTAATAACAACAGCCTGGATCAGGCAGGCTCAGCTCACAGAAGCCAGCAACGCCAATTTTCAGAGAGACAGTGAGAGAAAGAGCATAGCCCTGTTCACCAGGCATTGGTGTTTAGCCACTCCTGGGGCAAGCGGGTCGTCTCTGTTAGAGCCCCTGGGCTGCTTTGACAGTAGGAGTAATTATCCTACGCTTGTTCAAACTCCCCCACCGACTAACCCCGCTCGCAATCCAACGGGTGATTAAACAATCAAAGCTAACACTGCTTTGCTGTGCTATTTATTCCCGCCCTCCCCTTAACGTTTTATTTTTGCAGACCGCTGAGACAACAACTGAAGACTTTGGAACCTAGTTTTAACCAACTAAAACAATCACAATCACAAGCAACAGAGTCTAACAGACAAATGGCACGGGCAATTATCTCGGTACAGTCTATAATTAAGTTAATTAAATGGAAAAAGTCAAAGAAATTACCATACCATGGTAAACACAGTTTTGTTGCTGCTGCTGCCATACTTCTGATCTGCTTTTAAAACAGAAAGAGCTGAAAAGCTAGAGTGGAAATATCTCTCCGTTTTTAAGTAAGTTAAAGAATCTCTTCCTCCAGGGACTGATCTCAGTCTGGTCAGCCTAGGCTACAAATATAAAAATATTTATGTCACGAAAGAATCGGCTCCTGTTTGAAGCCTGGGGGTACTTAAACATCAAGCTACTCCCATCTAAAAATTAGTAAACGTCACTTTCTCAGTAATAAAGTTAACAAGCCTAGAAATTTTGCTATGCAACATTTTGTATCGCTTCTGATGGAGAAAAATAATTGGCCCACAGAGATTAGATTGTTGCTGTGCTTTACAACAGACAAAACCTTGTTATCTCAATTTCATCTTTATCGACTAAACGATATTGTGTAAATATATACACAATAGCTATTTAGAGCCAGTAAAGGGGGAGGGGAGAGTAAGCGTGTAGGAGGTTATATTAAGTATATTCCAAACCACTTTTATGCGAAAAAAAATCGAACCGTGTATTCGAGCTGTATATAACATTTTCTGAATTTTAGATTATTGCTTTGGAGAGGCGACCCAGAAGCCACATAAAAAGATTTTACTGAAATTACCATGTATTTATTTACAGTGTAATCTTTAACAATGCAACAGCAATTACTGCTAAGTGTTGCCTTTAGATAAGAACGGCTGATAGGAAACTGTATTATCTAAAGCAAACTTTAGGCCCTAAATATCTGTAATCAAATAATCGTTTTCCAAAGTCTGACTGACAGGGCGGCTCATTCTAAGCTAATGAATTTATTACATTTTCTTAGTTATTTACAAAGGGAGAAGGTGATCCTGGATGCCCTTAAGATCTAATTGTAAATTGACCAGAAGGCGAGATTCTTTATCTGACAAGGCATCACCCTCTGGAACAGTCATCTACCCTGGTATTTTCTTCTGAGTTAAGAAAGAAAGAAATGGGGGTGGGAAAGAAAAAAATACGTAAGAACAACTCTCCCATACAAAGTCCTCCTAAAATAATTTTATTTAGAAGAGCAGCTAGTTATTTCCAACAAAGCAACAACGTTCTTTATATTAAAAAAAGAAAAGAAAAAGGAAAAAAAAGTCATAGCTATGGGCTGAGGTTGGCAGGGAAGGGAAGAGATTTTTAAAAAAAATAACGGCTTCATTTTATAAGACAAAGAATTAAAACTGTACTTTTAAAATGTATATTACATAACCTGTTTAGTGTATGTATATATAATTATTAATTCTATGGAGCACAGATCTTTTATATTCTTTCATTACATTTAGAGCTATATTATAGAATGTCTCCTATATAAAATCTGTACTATGTCGATTAGATACAAATGTGTGTGTGTGTGTGTGTGTGTATATATACACACACACACACACACTACCCAGAGGGAAAATTGCATATATAGGAGACAGTATTTAAGATATCCCTATAAGCAATATAGGCATATTTTAAATATAGAATATTGTGATACTATTAGGTACGGTCAAATATTTTCCAGGTCCTGTCTAATCAGTGCTAAGAAAACGTGTTCGTTTATTTGCCAAGTTACATCTGCCATGGGAAAGTATTTTTTTCTCCTAACGGATAAAGCAAGCTGACTAAGTGGAACATATTGCAGAAGAGAGAGAAAAAGGCCGAGCTGGCAGTTTCTAAGCGGTCGCTGGGATTTGTGCGGAGGGGAACGAGTTGTTCCATCGCCAACGTTAGCCATGAAGTCTCTCATTTTAAAAAATGTATGAAAGTATCCAGACGTGTCAGGTATTCCAATTGAATGGTAATTTATTAATAAACAAACAATGCAATACCTCAGAATATTTTCAAGAAAAAAATCGATAGAATAAGATTAATACAGTTTCCCTTTTTATATGTAATGAAAAAGAAATCAACGTTTCAGGCAATTGTAATGTCCGTTTTCGGGTGGGGGGGGAACACTTTCTGGCGTTTGGTCCACAACATCCAACTACAAATTAAAAATAAATTACTATGTCGCAATTTACATTTTAAAACAAGTCCTTCGGGGGTGGGGTGGGGAGGAGCTTGTAATCTATACTGCATATTTTTATCCTCTTTTAAACACAGGGCATAATAATACCTTATGAGATGGGGGAGGGAGAGAGTATTTCTCAAAAGCAATAAAAAAACTTACGTGTTATTTGGAGTAACACTGTCCTTTTAACAAACCAAGGCATGACTTATTTTTAATTTTTTTTGGCTGTCTCTGTACAAACTATGTGAGAGTTCGCTCGCTGCGTGCAGGAGGCGGCTTGGTTTGTTAAAGAAAAGATCTAGTCCTTGCTTGAAGTTTGGCCTCTGTTCTGTATTGTTCGGGGTGGGGTGGGGGGCCCGCGGGGACCGGTTTTGGTCAGAACTTGCTGCAGTCATACACGAAAGCCCCTGAGGTGCGGTAGAGAGACTGGCCGGAGGGAAAGGCCATCTGACAGCTGCTGCTATTCCCGTTCACCGGCGAGTTATTCAAGCCCAGCCGCTGGGACTCGAACATCTCCCGCACCGCGTGGAAGTTCTGCTGCTGGCCGGGGTAGCCGGCGGCGCTGGCCAAGTGGCCCAGGTCTCCCGCCGCCGTGGCTTGGTTTAGGTACCAGGAGGCCAGGCGCCCTTGATGCGCGGCGGGGTGCGCGTGGTGCCCCTCCTGGTGGCCGGCCGCCGTGCTCAAGCTGCCGTGGCTCAGCGAGGAGGCGCTGCTGCTGCTGGGCATGGTGTAGTCGGGCAGGGGGTCTTCCACCGGGCTGGCCCCGCTGCTGGCCAGGTGGCCGGCCCGCTCGCCTCCCCCAGCGGCGGCGGCCGCGGCGTACAGGCTCATGGCTTGCATGTTGCAGTGGTAGGTGCCCCCGGCCGCGGCCCCGCTGCCCGGGTTGGCGCCCTGGCTGCAGGGGGAGCTGTAGAGGGAGCTCTGGCCCGGGGAGTAGCTGCCGAGGGCCACCGAGGGGGGGATGCCGGTCCGGGACGAGGTGGCGGAGGAGGAGGCGGCGGAGGCGGCGAGGAGGCTGGAGCTGAGCTCGCTGGCGCCCTGAGGCGAGCCCCGCAGGGAGGTCATGATGTTGTCCACGCTGAAGCCTTGGCTGTGGTGCGGCTGGTGCTGCGGGTCCGGCGCCTCCAGACTGAGCGAGCGGCTGGAGGGGAGGCTGCTGTGGGGGCTGCTGCCGCTGGACAGGCTGCTGCTGCTGTCCGGACTCTCGATCTTGGGCACGGCGCTGCTGAGGGCAGCCGCTCCCCCGCCGGGAGGCGAGACGGCCTGCGGGGGAGACGAGGTGCCGTTCTCGGTCTTAATGTCCTGGATGCGGACCGGCGGCGGCTGCTGCGAGCCGGCCCCGCTCCCCGCCGCGCCCCCAGCCCCGCCGCTCTCCTGCTCGGCCTGCGGGTGCTGCCGGGGCTGGGGCTGCTCCTTGAGGTGCAGCCGGTCCTTCTCCTCCTTGTCCTTGACGGCGTCTTTCTTCTTGAAGCGCCGCCTCCGCCGCAGGAAGCTGCCGTTCTCGAACATGTTGTAGGAGTCCGGGTCCAGCGTCCAGTAGCTGCCCTTGCCGGGCTTCTTGTCGTCCCGGGGCACCTTGACGAAGCACTCGTTGAGCGAGAGGTTGTGGCGGATGCTGTTCTGCCAGCCCTGCTTGTTGTCCCGGTAGAAGGGGAAGCGCTCCATGATGAACTGGTAGATCCCGTTCAGGGTGATCTTCTTGTCCGGCGCGTTCTGGATGGCCATGGTGATGAGGGCGATGTAGCTGTAGGGGGGCTTCACCATATCCTTGGGCTGCGGCTGCGGGGTGTAAGGTCCGTAGGCTCTGGCCATGCCGGCCGGGTACTGCTCGTGGGCCGGGTGCGAATACATGCTCATAGGGGCCGGCATGGCGGTGTAGCCCCCGCCCGCAGCGGCCCGGTAATAGCTCTGCTCCCCGCCGAGGTAAGGCACGACTCCCAGGGAGTTGGGACTGGACACCGAGTAGCGAGCCTGCATGTCCTCCCGTCAGTTTCCCCCACCCTCCCCGCCGGACCAAACAACTTTCCCTCCCTCCCTCCCCCCCCAGCCCCTCCAGACCGAGTTCCAGACGGCGATCAGTCACCCCCCGGCCTCGCACAAACGCGGAGGGGAAAAAAAAAGCCTCCTCTTCTTCGGCCGGTAAAAGGCACCAGCAAAAGCCCCGCGCTCCACACCAGTACTCGCCGCGGAGAAAGCCACTTCCAAATGCCAAAATAAACGCCCTGGGCCGAGCGGCTCCCAGCGCCTGGTTCCACCGCGATCGGCAACAAGTTGTCTCTGCCCAGGAGGGGACAACAGTGGTTGTTTCTTTCTAAGGGGAATTTACAAATATCCACCTTCCCGGTCCACCGATGTCAACTTGTTTTTGGGTGGGTTTTTTTTTTTCAGTCTCTTTTTCGGTCGCGGGCAGCTTTGGGAAGCATTGGAAAAACTTCTGAACTTTTGAGCATCCGTCACCAAGGCGAGGACTTTTTTACGCACTTACTGTTTTTTTTCTCCTCCGGCTGCGGAGCTCCGCCCTGCCTAGGCCGGACGGCCAATGAGAAGGGAGAGCCGGGCTGTGAATGAGGAAGGGAGGGGGAACCCTGGAGCAGCAGCAGCCCCAAGGGTTCCAGCTTTGGGACTGGCCACACACACTCGCCCACACTCTCCCCCACACGCAAGTACCTATCGCTCTCCACGCATGCCACAGCCTTTCTCCCTCTCTCACACACAGAGTAGAGATCACGTACACCGGCCTGCGAATGCACACATTAAATACACACACGCATTCCTATACAGGTCGTGCATTCATACCTATATATTTCTCTCAATACATTTGCCTAGTCCTATGTGCAGATGTACTGTCTCGGAGGACACAACTTTTCACATATACCTAGATATAGATGATTCCTCTGCACGCACTCTCACCCGCCTCTGCTCAGATATACACAGATATATGTTCCTCGCCTCTCAAACACCCTTCCTCCCCTTCTTACACATTTACCTTCTTCAAATATATCTGGATATAGACAACTTCCACACGTATATACGTGCTCAGAGCTCACTTGCTGCTCTCCATGGCAAAAGAAGATCGGTGTTACCCACCCACCCCCATCTTCACACCAGGCAGGATAAAGGGGAGAAGGGGTGGGGGGTGGGAGAAAGGGGATGGGGGAAAGAGAGAGAGACCCACTCCTCACCAACACCAGCCTCCTTACAGGCAGCTGCCTGACCAAACGTTTCTGAAGGGATTCCATTCTTCCATTTGACAAGCTTTTGACGAGTCCTGCAAAGCTCCTTTTTATTAATCAGCCACGAAGGGCTTTCCTCTGTCAGTTTGCAAAGAAAGCGCCCGCTGCCTGTGCTGTTTATAAACACAGACAGATGTCTTTGTACTTGTCTCTAACCGGCTTGTTCAGGTAATCTTTACAGACCTGCTGGGGTGTGATAGGCTAAGCCCCTTTTTCTGAGAGAGAGCTCGAGCGAGCATACTTTTGTATGAAAGATATTTCAGACTGCGGAATCAGTGGCATAACAGGTGTGTTGTTGACAAGAGAAAAATAAGTGTGTTCAAAATTGTTTAACGGTTCGACTATAAGGACTTAATTTCTGCTAAAACCAACTCTGTTTAAATGGCTGAAGTAATAATTGTGCTGTAAATAAATGTTTGGATTAACATTTAAAGTGGATTTAAGACTGAGGAGGATAATTTTTCTTACTTTTGAAAATTGTTAATGGAAATGAATAGTTTCTTGTGCGTTGAACAATGACAGCCGTTAAAGATACTGATTGGACTGAAATCCAATCCTACACCCCCTTTTTTTAGCCTGCTGCTTTTTACCTCTACAATCTCATTGCAGTTAATAGTGGGTCAGTCGATAGGAACAAGCTCAAGGGCAGACGTCTGGGAACTTGTTAAGGAAAAATGGTATTGAGTACGTGTGTTTTGTGAGAGATGAGTTCCATACTCCCTTGGGTTTGTGACAAACTTTCACTCTGAAGATGAGTCACAAGACCCTTTTGGCTCCATTGATTTCCTCACTTTTTACAGTGATTGATTGCTCTCGAAACCACAACAGGTAGAAGAGACGTGAAGGTGTTAAGGGAGCGTGATTTGCTTGGTAGTATTTTAAGTCAAACCTTTTCTCTCGAATAATGAATCAACTGGTAATTAAAACGAGTGATGGAAAAGGAAAAATAGTTGATATGTTCTTACCTTTCCCCCAGTTCATACTCAGATGTAGCTGTTCTACTTTTGTAATAAACATAAGTCCTTTAATGGTGACTATACTATTCAGTTTTGCCTGTTGTGTTTGATTTTCTGGAATCCTTTCACCTGCTCCTGTCCAATTCTACATTTCCCCCAAATACTGACGAATTAATCGTCTCAGTGGCACTGTCCTATTCATTAGTTTCGATGTAGTTTCGACATTTTGTGTCTTCAAAATCTCTCACTTGCTTGACTAGAAAGAATAGCATTTTAACGCATATACATAGAACCCAGGTCATCCAGTGTTGCCCACGATTTTACCTGCAGTTAAAACGATTTCCACGTATTTCACATTCATTTCCACTAACCATTGTACTGTTGTGTCCAAAAAGCCTATCTTTCGGTGATTTATAAATTGAACAGGATACTGTGTACGTTTAATGCTCACGGTTCTGAAGTGAGATTATTATTATTTATTTTATTGGGATTATTTAATCCCGAATGTATTGCATCTAATATATTTTGCAATAGCTACGCTCTTACATTACTGTGAAGTGATGCAATAACTAATGTGTGTTAAATTACACACCTGAGAGCAGCAGCACTGTGGTTCTCTACTTTGGGTACAAAAATTGCCTTTGTGAAACTAGTAACTGGCACGCGCAAACAGTTTTAGGAAAAACAGTTTTATAGAAGCAGAAAGATCAGTTTTCTGACTGGTTTAATTTTGGATACAATCCAGGAAAAGTAATTTGTGTTTGTGTTTTACATACTCAAGTGCAGGACAGGAATGAATTTCAGATGACTTGTTTATTTGTTATTTATTGTCGTACCCACCATGGCCTCTAGATGAAAGAGTAACATTTTGAGGTATGTTTTTGGTGTGGGACAGAAACGAAATCGTTTGAGTAAAGTTAACAATCGTGTATATTGTGAAACCAAAATCCCACTTGGAATTAACTATTCAGCGTCCTTTTTAAAGCTGTGCAAAGGGCAGGGAAGCCATTGTGGGGGCGTTTGTCGCATTTGCTCTTAACGTTATTTATTTAGATGATGGAAAGATAATATCACAGCAACCCGGTGAAGGAATAACATTTAAAGTGGTTAAAGCCAACAGGTGGATCCAAACAATTTGCTGAAGGGGTTCCTCTCTGCTCAAAGACCTAGAGGTGAAATGTTTTTCAGCCTGAGGCTATTTATGTTTATACCTACTCAGAGCTTCACCTCTCTCTCTCGCTCTCTCTTGGTTTTAACATCACGTCAGTATCCCTGCAATTCACACCGCTATCTCCCTACCCAATCCCGGTTCCTTGAAACTTAGGATAAGGATTTCCATCATGTTTCCCAAACGCTAGTGCAGTTCGTTCTATAAGCTAAGATGTGAAAAAAATGATCAAAGTGATATCCTTTCGGGTGAAAATATATTGTGGTTCAGCAGCTGAAAACCATTGTCCCAATTAAACCGGCTCAAATCGATCTATGCTGCTGCTAAGAATAGGTAATTTCCTATTATTACAAATACATTATTTCTGATCTTTGCACAAAAAATAAGGCACGAGAACGCCAGAGAAAGGCTGTTTTAACGGCAAAGTAATCAAATCTAATGAATATTAGCTAATATGATTATTTTATTGCTCATTGTAAGCGTGTAGCTACATAGTCTTTGAATCCAGGAACACTTTTTAGTTTATCATCTGAATTAAATAATAATGAAAAACCTCTTGCATCATTTGACTTTCTATCCCAGTTGAAGAAAAAGTGAATTTTCATTTTAGCTTGATGACAGTAATTGGTGACTTATTTCACAAAAGGAATAACTTATATTTTAAATCTACACAGTATATACAATTAATAATCTACAAAGAAAAATCGAGACCCTACATTGTTTTGCAAACGGTGCTTCCCATCTTTCCACAATAATTGTCTTGGCAAAATATTACTTGGTTTTCTATAAAAATATTGTTCTCTGAAGAATAGTTTGAGACTGAATGATGACATGAATAGATCATTAAAACACATAAAATGCCTATGTGATCCAGAATTTTTTATTTTTTTATTTAATTATTTATTTAGCTATTAAAATGCAAGTCTAATAACTTCAAAAATGCAAGTTCCTAGGGGAAATAATAATCCAGTGAGTTTTCTAACCATTGGCATCTGCAAAGTGCTAATATCTGGGGGAAGATGAGAAATTACGTCTCTCCTAAAAAGATGAGAAATATCCAGGGCTGAATTTATTTCCTATTTCTCTTCAAGGTCTATCTCCTGTCTCTTTTGTATTCCCTTTCCTTCCTTGCTAACTTCCTTTCTCTGTCTCTCAGAAGCTCTAGGGAGAGGCAGAAAAGGTGGAGGGGGGCTGAATCCATTGGGTTCTCCGGCATCCAGTAACTGAACACACACATTGACAAGTAGCACGGAGCCATTGGGCTGCTGCTGCTCTCCTCCCCTTATTGCGGGCAGGGGGTGGGGAAGGGAGAGACTTATTTGTTTCCAATGGTTTATTTACGTGAGAATGAAGCGACAGTTCCCCGCTGGTGAAGGCTGGGAGTGATAGGCGTTTAGCAAGTCAGTGGATAACAGGCAGGGAGTTCAGTGGTAGGCTACCAAAGAAAGCTTGCAGTCAGTCTCTGGTTATATTAGTCAGTGGGTTTACACACACACACCCCAGTTTGGAAAGGAATACTGACTGATTTGTTTTGAAGCACCTCTGCTTCAGTAAGTCATGCCAAAGCAGGCAGGTCTCTCTCAGAGTTATTTGCTGGGGAAGTTGGACGCTCCTCACAAGCATTTGCAAATTCACAACCTGCGGAAGGGATGCTGCCAAGTGCCACTCCTAGAGGATTAGTCATTGAGACCAGAGTCTCGGAAAGTAAGCCGAGATGGAAGCAGTAAGTTCAGATGTTATCGCCTGACAGAAAGATACACTGAGTTTCTACGCTGGGTGTTCCTTTCCTGTGGCTACTTCAAGCAGCTCCTACATATTCACCCCTCGGGATCCATCTGCTTTTTTACACGAGTCCAGTTCCCATTACTGAACTGATTACAGTCCCATCTCTTATGCCTTTCACCAGAGGCGTTCAGGGCACACATCCTGTCGCTACTGTTACCTCCCACCCTCCCTTGGGCGATGATGTCCCGTTTCCTGCACGTGGCTTGGGGCTGGACTTGCTGCATATGCGGCCGCCCAGCGGGCTGGGAACCTCTGGGTCTCCAGTGCGCTCGCTCTGCCCTTTTTTTCCAGCTGGCGACCACCTGGGCTGTTGGTTCAGGCGCTTCTTGTGGCTGGAGCGCCCCCTGATGGACCAGGTTAGACACATGCCTCGAGTCCCTGGGCACAGCCGTCTTCCCTCCATCTCCACCTACAGGATCCGCTGTCCCCCCGTTCCCGTGTTTGCCGGCCATTCCTCGCTCCAGGAGGAGCAGCAAGTGGCAGTAAAGCCAGGATTTAAGCAATGTCACTGAGCAGGCGCCTCAATGAGCTATGCGATCCCAACCCCCTCCAGGCCCAACCCCCTTGGGCTCTTAGCTGGCCATTCCTCCCTACTCTTTTGCAGCGGGGCTGGTGCCAGGCGATGAGAGAGACAAGGTGAGTGAGGTAATAAGTAATATCTTGTATTGGACCAACTTCTCTTGGTGAGAGAGAGAAGCTTTGAGCTCCACAGACCTGAAGAAGAGCTCAGTGTAGAGCCAACACTTGCCTCTCTCACCAACAGAAATTGGTCCAATAAAAGATATTACATCCTGCACCTTGTCTCTCTCATTCTTCCCTAGGACATTCTCAGTGCTCCCTGCAACAAACACATATGCACACACCTCCTGCCAACACCCCAACAACCCACACTAGCCTACACTCGATAAACACACACCAGCCAACATAACTCCCAACCCACCCACACAAAATATATATCACCTACTCAACCAAAACACACCATCCTGCCTACCCAAGTCCAAATTCCCCTGCACAATTATCATCCTCCAACATGGCAAGGAATCCCCAGCCCAACTGCCTTACACCAACCAAATACCCCACCAGCCAATTGCTCCCCCTCCTCAGCATCCTCCAGTCATACCCAAACCCAGCAAACAGCAGACAACCCAGCCTCAACATCCATCAACTAATTACAGCACTTTCCCTCCAACATCCACCCATCAATGACACCCACTCCCTTCTCCCCACCCCACAGAGGACAAAGAATCCTTAGGCCACTCTCTTTTTTTTGTTGAGAACCTTGAATTTTAGCCAAAAGGAACAGACTTCCTGAAACAACTCTATTTATTAAAAGGGAAAACACTACAGGAAAGCAGTGCCACTTTAGCAAGACCATTATTTTCTAGGCAATGCCAAGGAATGCTTTCATTGGTGGCCAGGTTTGCCAATAAAAGTTGCAAAGGAAACGTGCCGGTTTCCAGGAAAATGTACTTCTGTGTTTTAACCTCCCCCTTTTCTTTCTAATGACTAAACACTGAACCTCCAAAAAACAGGCTTCAGAAAACTAAACACTAATGAAGAGCTAAATTCTTCTGGCAATTACAGGGGGTGGTAACACATACATTTACATATAGGGAGGCATTTATACACACCCACACACTTTAGACACATACACATATTTTCCAGTGCAGAGATTTAATAACATTTATGCACAGACATAGATTCATGCAGATATTTGCCCACACATAGTTACACAAAAACACAAATAGCGATTTAGCATAAGTATTTGCATACAAGTAGACCGAAGACACATATAGATGTCTATACACAGAAAAATAGCTAGCTACACTAAGACGGTTTAATTTGTAAAGGAAAAGAGTAAGATAAGATAGAAGAATTTAAAATAATTAATGGTATTGAGAAAGTTGATTGAACCTTCCTATTTACCATTTCCCATAAAACTGGAGCAAGAGGACACTGAATTAAAAGGCAACAAGCACAGAAAATATGAGGATTTTTAAAGTGCATCATATAATTAATGCATGGAACTTTCTGCTGGAGGATAAGACTAGCATCTGTAGTTATGCTAGGCTAGGATTAAATTATAGGGCTATCTGGACTCTTACTTTTAGGCCATAAACATATTAACAATTAAGGTAAGAAGAAGGCATCCACCTCCCACTCTACTTTGCCACTTTCTCCCCACTTTTTCCAGCTGTCCTCTCCCTGCATCCTTAAGGATATGTGTATTAGTTCTTTAAATTTTAGCAGGAAGTCAGGCAGGATGGTTCTAGACAGAAGCTTTGCACTAAAGCAGAGGGAGAGAAGCTTTGGAGATGTTGTTGTTCTCTTGTTTCTAACTGATCTTTTTGTTCAGTCTTTAGAAAGAGTGACTCTTGCTGTGATTCTTTACCATTGGCCCATGATTTTTAGCTCCTTTTTTTTTTTCCAACCAGCAGTTGATAGAAGTGTTGATTTGTCATTCCACTTATACCTGCCAACTTCAAGCCCTGCTGAGAATGGTTGCCCAGCTGTGGTAGGGGAAGATGCTTTATCTTCAGGTACAAGTAAAGTGAGAGGGCACTTGAGCCTGAGTTGACTTACTTCTGTTGCTTTGCACAGAGGCAGAGGTTGCAAACCTAATTCTAATAATCAGATTATCAACTTGGAAACATTTCATTTTGTAACTACAAACCCAGATTTGCCTTTTACTGAATCATATGAAAAATCTGACAGTTTTTTTTAAAGTAGTTATTTTTAAGTGTCTAGTTTGGTAGCCCTTAAAGTAGACTCTTAGCATCTCAGCTAATGTATACATTTGAAATCAGGTTTCACACATATGAGTGTGGGATGTATCCATGGGTGGATGGATAAATATATATTTATTCTGGTAAATTTTATGGCCATAAGTTATACATGAGAAGTTGCTAAAATGGGATATCCTGGTACATGTCTTTTTGCCCTAATTAAACAAAATAGTTAATAGAAAACATCATTTCAGTATTAACAGAGCTTTCTGGTAGGTCACAGTGAGTTCCTGACATACTGGACAGGCTCACAGAGATAGTAGGCTTTACCATATGTACTGGGATAGAGAATGAATCTGTTGCTACAGTCCCAGTGGCAGGTAGTTTGCTTGTTGAACACCTACTAACAGCCAGTTCTGCCTGTTAGAGAGACAAGGCGGGTGAGGTAATACCTTTTTTGGACCAACTTCTGTTGGTGAGAGAGACAAGCTTTAGAGGTTATTTAGAGCTCTTCTCAGTTTTGCCTGTGTCATTACTAAGGAAGAACTGAAAATGTTTTAAAAGGAGCAGACAGACAAGGCCATTTTGAGACACAAAAAAACCCCAAGCAGTATTAAGAACCACTAAATCACACTGAAAGATCCCAATTAAGTGGAATTACCATTCCCATCAAGATAAAGTGATTGTTAGTAAGTGTCATTGATCTTCAGTTCAGATATCCCAGTTAGGTACATTTCCTGACTAGGCATGTCTAAACCATAAGTAGAGTCAACTGCCTGTGGTGATATGTGTGTTTGTTTATGTAAATGACTACCTTTTTCAAAAGTGACTAGTAAGTTTGGGTGCCCAACCTGAGAAACCTTAAAGATGGAAGGGGTATTTTCCATGAGGCTCACTCAGCACTGTTTGAAAAGCAGTCCATTTTCAGGTGCCTCAAGTTGGGCACTCCAAAACTGAGATACTCAAAATCACTAGCCACTTTTGAAAAAGATGTGTGTGTGTGTGTGTATATATATATATATACACATACAGAGTTCACTCCACTTAATTTACACATGCCTAATGTCTAGAGCTTTGGATGTTTTGAAAATAAGCTGTGCTTTGGACCTCCTAAGGCCTCAGCCAGCTCAGAGCCCCATTGTTTTCAGATGCAAAGATTTCTGTAAGATGTAATGTGCCATATGTTTAGGTGGAAAGTTAGGCACATAGCATCTTACATCAGTGCCTCCTTCTTTACCTAGTTGTTTATGTTCAAGCTTGAAGTCTAAAGCTTGGGTTCAGCAGAAACAGAATACTAAGAGCACTATGGAGAAGACCTTCTAAGTAGGCTTGTTGCAGTGGCCCTGAGCTGAGCTTGCCAAATGAATTTGCAAAGATGGGGAGAAGGATCTAGGACTAAACCTAATCATCTTGCCCTCTTTAATATTTGCTGTCTACATCATTATATCTGCAATTATCTTCTAGTCAGGAGAGTTTTCTAGGCTGGATTGGAGGAGGAGGTTTTCCTGGCAATTACAACAAAGAGTCTGGTGGCACCTTAAAGACTAACAGATTAAGGTGCCACCAGACTCTTTGTTGTTTTTGTAGATACAGACTAACACGGCTACCCCCTGATTCCTGGCAATTGGTAGTGCTTTGTCTGTACATTCACATGCTTCCCTCCCAGAGCTGAATTTGCACTTCATCCATGTGCAGAATGAAGAAAACTCTCCACCACACCCATGGCTTCCAACATTTGCCAAAAGTCTATTGTGTCTTTTTAGATGGTAATTTCTACAGGGTAGGGGCTGTATCTGATTCTATATGGGTACTGTGCCTAGTACAATGGAGTCCTGATCCTTACTGGGTCCTTTGTGTGGCTATTTCAGTACAGAGACCCATAGATTGCATGCCCTTCTAACTAACACACCACAGCTAGGGAAATGCACAGTTAAATCAGCACTGAGAATTGTGATTTAGTTTCATTTTTTTGTATTCTCCCGTTTGCTTTCCACTTTTCCTTAAAAAATGGGGCCAGATCCTCAAATCACTAAACTGAATTACATCAGCAGTAGAGCTGGCTCAGGGAAATTACAATGTAAACACCTGTTTCAGCGCTGAGGCTGAGCAATTAATCATATAGGAGTCAAGACACTCGTATGTTAACATACTTCCGATATGGGCAACTCTGCCATACTGCACGTATGTATTTTGCAACTAGCTGCCTTTGAGCACCACAGGGAAAAACCTGATGCTGCCTAGCCAGAGGATTAGGAATTCACCTCTCTCTACCTCAGGGTAAAGACCATCCTTTAGTAATTGCAAAATGAAATAGTGGCCAGTCATAGCTTTTTGCAGTACAAAAGTTTACTAACTAATCCTTCAAGACTGTTAATATCATAATTCAATTGCTGTTGAAGTCAATGGAAAGACTCCCATTGACTTTAATGAGAGCTGAATCTGGCCTATGTGAAGCTTATAATCTTTTTTCGCTTCCATTTTTTAAAAAACTTTATCAAGCATTTTCAGTAGGAACCTGTGAGTGCTGCCCAACTTCTAGCTCACTTTGCCCAGGGAAAAATAGAACTATAAACTGAAACGTGATGCTGAAAACCAAGTTGAGTAGAAGTGTTTAGTCTAGTGCTGGATGAATATTGAAAGCACGTATTTGCAAATAATTTCTCTGACAATCAACGGAAAAGAAAAATTATTGAATGAATTCTTTGCCAATTATTCTTTGACTGTATCTAGAGTTGATATAAATATTGCAAAAACAAATTGCTAATATTTATTCAACAATAAAAAAATAGCTTTGTCAGACTAGCTCTGAGTTAGTCTAATTTTCCAGTGTCCTTATGGATGGAGATAAAAGGACAGTATTGTAGTAATTTTTGCATTTGCTGTGTGTATGTATCTAATCTGTCGGTTACATTCTACTGAAAACTGCAATTATACCATGATCCTGCAAACACTTATGCACATGCTTAATGTTATGTACATGAGTAGCCTCACTGGGGCTTTAGAAATGCGTGCAAGATCACAGAATGCACTCGCTGTCCTTAATGACACACGTCCATCCCCAACTCCTGCCAAGTACCACACGCAATACTGTACCGTGCACTATGTACCAGGCTGGGTTCGAAGAAGCTAACCTTGTAAAATCGAAGGCATATTTTATTGGAATAGCTGCAATCTCTGTATGTGATGATGCAAACTACAATTTATTAGCTGAATTGTTGTACAGAAGCTGTTTATTATTTTTTTGTGAGAGAGGGAATACCGAGTTGTCTTTATTAGCTTGACCTGGCAGGTGTATAGAGGTGTTTTGCTTGGGGACAAAATTTACAGTATGCATTGCAATTTAATAAGCTTCTCAGCATCTTTTCCCACATTTCCTCCTACACCACTTCCCTCTCCTTACACTCCACCCAAGCTTCTTTCCTGCCACTCCCTGTGTCTCTTTCGCCCACTACCACCATTGTGCCGCCTTCTGTGCCACTGCACACACTTAGAACAACTTCCTAATTAACATTTTCCAGGCTCTCTCTGCCTGGCACCTCCTTCATAAGAAGTCTTGAAAACTTGCCTCTCCTGTGAAGGATTGATGCCACAAGACAATCCATGTTCATTCTGAATTGCTCCACTGAGCCAAAGCCTATGCGAATGATTGTCTTTCCAGTGTTATCGATATCAGTGGGCTTTGGATCAGACCCTTAGATTGTGAGTTCTTGGGGGCAGGAAAGATTAGAATGGCTTGATTTCCAAAGAAGTGCTGAGTACCCACAAATTCCACTGAAGTCAAGGGGAGCTGCAGACACGTTTCTTAATCAGACTTGGTTGGTGCACTTTATCTGTTGCAGAGTGCTGCACTGCTATAGAAATACATAGTCATTACAACTGCTTGTGCATCTCAGGAGAGAATTTTTCGCTGTTTGATTTAAGCTCTTTGGTTTGATTTAATCCCATTCCATTGTAAATATATATTTGATTTGTTTCCGCAGGGAGCAGCCCTCCTAGTATACATCTCGCTGGAAGGGTGTGAGAGAGAGGCAGGCTTTAAATAAACGCTTAACAGACAACATGTCTCCATCCTGCATCCTGGGGATCCTCCAAGGCAAGGATCATCTGCTCATCAGTCCCTGCAAAAGCCCTGCTACCAGGGCTACCCCAACTGGCAGCTATTCAAGGAAGCACCCTTAAGGGGAGGAAAGGGGTGACCGACACTTTGGAGCAGGCTGAAACTTACTCTGTTCCCTGAGCATAGGGGTAACGCACTATGCTCAGCCTACCTCCTGCCCTATCCACTCCATATATGTGGAATGGGGACCACAGAGCCCCTGTGGGTTCAGGGCACCTGCCTGCTGCAGAGCAAGTGAATGCAGGGGCGGCCTCAGTTTTTAACCAGTTCTTTCTTTGGGAAACATCCCAATACATTTTAGGGAGTTTTGCATGATTAAGAACTAGTTCTGTTATTGGTGCCCAGGGATACACTGAAATGAGTTAAATACTTTGCTGTGGATCAAATTCTGAAGTGATTGCTCAGGGCTATGTCCTCAATCAAGGCCAAAGTTCAACACAGCTGAGGTGGGGAGCAAAGCAGACTTTAAGCCAGCTGGCCATTGGCATAATCGCAGCAGCAGCCTCCAGAGTTGGACAGGCATATCCTGCTGCCACCGACTCTTTCAATTGCCTATGCTGGAATCGAGGGAGTGCAGGGATATTTGTGCCCTGTGTTCTTTACCCTGGCCATGCTCTTTAGGCTGGGGAACTGGGATCAGGTCTCCTACCCCAGCCTGAGAGCACTGATGGATTCTGCAATGCATTAGCTGGTTAAGCCAGACTTAAGGCTGCTTTGTGCTGCTGAAACAGCACAAAGCAGCCTTAACAATGCCAAAGATATGGCCCTTTGTTTTGCGTTTGTCCTTATTCAAGCCGAACCCCCTACTGAAGACTTTGGGTAAGGGCTGAGTGAAATCTGAGTAGGGACTTCAGGATTTGGTGCTGTAATATTGATCTTTTGCTCTTTGAGTTCATTTATTTCCCTCCCTCGGTGCATTATTTAAGGGATCAGCCTTGCAAGATGCTGAGCCTTCTGAGCTCCTGTTGAAGGCATAAGGAGTGGAGGGCAACCAGCATCTTGCAGGGATAAGCTCAAAAGCTGGAAGGACCTAGGGTGACCAGATATCCTGATTTTATAGAGACAGTCCCGATATTTGGGGCTTTTTCTTATATAGGCTCCTATTACCCCCCATCCCCTTCCTGATTTTTCACACTTGCTGTCTGGTCACCCTAGAAGGACTTAGCATGGTTAAAGCTCATTTCCAGGTCACCAGTTGATTCAGCACATTTATTCACTCTCAGAAAGGACCAAGCACCCATTTCTCTTGCAAATGACCTGCTTTTTCCATTTATCAATATGGAAAAGCAACTCATCCTTCCCCCTTTGCAATAGTATTACATATTCATGATAACTGCAATCCTTAGCACTTGTATCTATGCTTTTAATCTTCAAAGCACTTAATGAGCACTAGCTACCCATTACGATGCAGCAGAGTAATGTGGCACCCTGTGTAGGCAGAGAGTCATGTAAGAGCGCTCCAGTGCACAAATGCATGAAGGGCACAGGGAGTGTGGGCCTGTGACTGCACCAGTCACCCCATCCTGCAGATCTAGGGGGATCTGCATGGAGTACCTGCTCCTCTGTATAATTTGCAAGCCGGTATCTCAGCATTGCTGGCATATTTGACCCATTACTTTTTCTGCTACTGGTCTGTTTGCCATGCTGTCTGGTTCTTGACCCCTAGGAGGCTGTTGAAAGGCATAGAACCAAAGTTGATGCTGTCCTGAGTGGATTTTTCAGCTGGGTTACATAGGCGATATGGGTTGGTAGCTGCTCTCCAGTTCCAACCCCTTTCTGGCTGAGCAGGACTGCGAGGTTTTCTGTGGAGTCTTAACAACGTCTTGCCCATGACACAAGACTCCTGGGAAAACAGGAGCATACAGCATTGCCACTTCTTCCCTGCTTTGGTGAAGTCTTGGTCATAGCTATTTTTTCTGCTTCTTTGGCCATCCAAGCTGCAGAAAAGAGCATCTGTCATGGTGAATTTGGGGAAAAAAGAAGGATTCTAAAGTATGATTTTACTGGAGGGTCAAATTTTCAAAGGGCCTCATCTTTGTCTCCATTTGTTTAAAAAATGGTTATTTAAATACATGGAAAGTAGCTCTCTTTTTTTCTCCTCTTTATCACTTATGCATCCAACTGCACATGTATAAACCTATTTGCTCGTTATGCTTATAAACAGGGTTATTGTGTGCGTGCGAAGTCTATCATCTAAATGCAGAAGTGATAGTGTACAAAGCTGCGTGCATTAGTGTTTCCATGTGCAAAGTAACACATGACAAATGAAGGTTATGTATTGAACATTTGACCCAGACTGCTTAAGTAATTTCAGGAGGCTTATACATGTCGCAATTTCATTAAAAGAAAACCCCAGACCCTATCACTGCAACCTCTGTTTCCCAGAGAAACACGCTGTTCTCTGGGAATATTTGTAGTTGCTGCTGTTTGTGAGAAAAATGAATGTAGTATAGATCAATGCACATAGTTACTATTTTTCTAAACAAGCTAGTTTTAGCTTTGTTTTTATTTTAGGGTAATGTGGTTTTTTGGAGACGAGGGTCGTGTTGGTCCTAATGGGAGGTAAGCATGGCCAGTCTGTCTACACTGCCATTTTGTTGCTTATCCTATTTGTAGGGCTGAGAAAATGTGGTTTCATAAAATAAGGGAGTATGATGGTGGCATCTCTGATCATGTGATCAGTGAGGCATATGAGATTAACTCTTGCCAGATCATGTGACTTTTATTGTGAATCTTGCTACACTTTTTTCTTTTTTTAAGGCGTCAGCTCCAGAAATCAGTTGATAGGTAAGAATCTCAGCTTTCAGTTAAAAAAAAATATATTTGTAGCCTTCACAGTTGCAGAGAAAAGCTGCCTGAAAATGTGAACCTCGGTGTGCTCTAATGGCTCAGTAACTGGGAGGCAAATAAGAATCTGAAGTTTATTATTTTAAAAATCTCATGATTTTGAAGCTGATCTTACGCTTTGTGGGGGCCTATCTCCTGGTGCTTTTTGAATGCTTGGGGTTAGCAATACTGTGAAAGGGTTAATTTCTAAAAGCCATCTGCTTCCAAAAAGCCAGTGTGCCCTGCCCTCTGGGTCATCCTGCGGGTGAGGAAGCCAATAGGAGTTTGTTTGGAGGATTTAAGTCTGGTAACAAAATGTCCTGCTTCTGAGGTTGTGGGGATGGAGTTTCTGTGGGTCCAGAAAAAACTGGATCTCTCCCTCTTGCTCATGCAGTTCCAATTAAGCTCAATCCATTAACCTTTTGCTCTTAATAAAGTCATTTGTTATCTTTTCTTTCTAATTCACCCCCAGGCTCTTTAATAATTGTTTAGTCAGACACAGCAACCAGCTTTTGTGAAAAAAGAATAGGGTATGCCTAGGCTGCAGCTGGGAACAAGCCCTTAGGCTTGAGAGCCCAAGCTCGAGCCTGAGCCAGAACATCCACCCGGCCATCTTTAGCGTGCTAGATGGAGCCGAGCTAGCAGGAGTCTCTCTACCTGAGTTGGGAGGCTTGCTTCTAGCTGCAGTGCAGACGTATCCCAAGTGTCTCCTTTGGCTGATTTCTGCCTGTCATCACATAATTCCCCTCACGCTCCCAAAATCCTGATTGCCTACAATGAGTGTTTGGGGAGTCAATGTTTCTGTTTCCAACTGAAATGGAATATACACCCTCGTCTGAAAGCAAAACCAAACCAAAATGCATTGGGGAACAAAATTTGGTCACCCAATTATTCGTGCTGAGTCAGACGGTTTAACCCAACAAAGATTTGAAAAGAGAGGTGAAACGCATGGCTGTCTTATTTACCCTGAGAATCAATTGGGTAGAAGGAGGAGTTGAAGAAGCTTGAATAAATGTGTCCCTCATTCAAGCTTACTTGAGAGGAATAAAGGGGTCTGCAAGCTTATGGGAGTTGTATTAAATTGTATGTGTATTGCTGAGTGGTAGTGAAGGTGAGAGAGAGGCCTCGTCTACATACAAAAGTTGTACCACTTTAACTGTACTGGTATTCTCATATGGCAGGGGAATAAGCTATACTGATATAAGGCACTTTTGTATTGGTATGACTGTGTACACATTAGGGGTTGGATCAATATAACTATATCAGTTAAAAATCACTCCTCTAATTGACATAGTTACACTAGTACAGAAGCTGTGGCAAGAGTCTGGAAGGAAGACTGGATTCGTTCAGAATGGTGGAAGAGATTAGCTCAAGCAGGCCAGAGCAGCTACAAAGGCCTGACTGGAAGAGTTCAGCATGACCTGAGCAGGAAGAATAGATTTGCAGGGAGTGGCGAAGCTAAAAAGCCCTGACAATGCAGTCCTTACTCAGCTTGCACACAGGTTTATTTCAATGGGACATCTCCCTTCGTAAAGATTGTAAAATCAGGCCCATCGAGTAGAGTGTCCTGTAGTGCGTAAAGCAGAAGGGAAATTTCAGAGAGGTGAAGTTACCTCACTCTAGGAACATTTAAGTCTGTTCTGTACTTCAGTGTTTTACCTTTATAACTGTGTTGTTGGGGTGCAATGTTTTCACTGAAATTGTTATATCGGTATAAGCCCTAATGAAGATGCAGTTATTATCCATAGGAAGGCAATTTATATCAGTATAGCGTACTCCACTTCCAAACCAGAATAAACTATACCATTTTATACGGGCATAACTGCATCCACACTGAAAGTGTGTGTGTCTTCTGCTTTAACTGTACCTCTATAGTTAAAGTGGCAAAACTTTCCAGTGGAGATGAGCCCTGAGTCTGAAAATCAGGGAAAATTTCCCCCAGGGAGATCTGTTTTGGTGGTGTAATAGTCTCCCAAGGGAAGTGGTGGAAACCAAACCACCTAAGGTATTTAAACCTATGTTGGATAACATGCAGGAGAATGTGCTAATACACCTCTACCCGGATATAACGCTGTCCTCGGGAGCCAAAAAATCGTACTGCGTTATAGGTGAAACCGCGTTATATCGAACTTGCTTTGATCTGCTGGAGTGCGCAGCCTCTCCCCCCCCCCCCAGAGCGCTGCTTTACCGCATTATATCCAAATTCATGTTATATCGGGGTAGAGGTGTAATCTGCTCTGACAGAGGAAGGTTCTAGATTAGCCAATTGGTCATTTCCACCTCTGCTTTCTATGATTGTGTGTGGAGGTGGTATGGGGGGTGGGGAGACAAAAGACCACTCAGAGCTATAATACAGGGGCTTTAAGACACATTTGCTCCTCCCCGATGCATGGCTGGCAGTACGCCAAGCTAGATCCCCAGCAGATATTGGCTGAAAGCTGCTCTAATTACTGTGGCTGCTGATGGTGCCAAGTGGCCATTGTGGCAGTTGGGAATCACTGGGCACAGGGATGTTCCAGCAATGCCCCCTTTGCCCAGGTCAGCCCCTTAGCCTGGCTTCAGGGAGTGGGGAGCGGCTATGTTGGTTGTAAGCTAATAGAGGGGATCAGCTATCCTGGCTTTTGGGTTACTTGTACTGGTGGAGTGGTGCAAAGCAGCCCTACTGCAAGGGAGGATTGGGCCCCTGCTGTTATTTCACATAGATTATTTTAAATAATCTATTTGTCTCCCACATGATTTAGATAGTTCTTATTTGAATAGTCTTGCATCAGACATGCTAATCTTGAGGGTGAGAGTCTAGACGAGATTAGCTGGGTTCAGCCTGGCTTTAATCCTCCTATGTTACCCTTTGTTTTCCGTCCCTCTCCTCAAGACTTCCCCACGTTGTGCTCTACATGTTGGCCTGGCAGGCTGAAGTGCATGGAGGTCCCTGGAATTAGACTGAGCGAACTCTGAGTAGCTCACGCAGACTCAGAGTAGGGATGAAGTAAGTGAAGCAGGGCCGGTGGAAGGATGTTCCGCGCCCTAGGCAAGCCCCCGCCCTAAGGCGCCCCCCCCCCCGCCGCTCCCCCCCCCCCCCCCTGGGGCCCCCCCCGTGGCAGACCCCCCCCCTCCGCCCTGAGGCGCCCCCCTTGTGGCAGCTCCCCACCCCCCACCCTGACGCACCCCCCCCACCCCAGCTCACCCCTGCCCCACCTCCTCCCCGAGCATGATTGGCGCCGCAAGCCTGGGAGGCGGGAGAAGTGAAGCAGCCACGGCATGCTCGGGGAGGAGGCGGGGCAGGGGTGAGCTGGGGCGGGGAGTTCCCCTGCGTGCAGCCCCCCCCCCCTTGCAGGTGGCACTCCCTGCGCTCCACTGGCCAAGCTCCCTCTGCCTTAAATACTGGCGGTGACCGGAGCGGCCGAAGATCCGGTTGCTGTGGTCGCTGCCGAAGCAAAGGCACCCCCCAAATCCTAGTGCCCTAGGCAACCGCCTAGGTTGCCTAAATGGTTGCACCAGCCCTGAAGAGAAGGTAGAACAGCGACTGTATGTGAGTTGTTCATCCGGCTCTACTGGGCCAATTCTGTGTGAGCCTACGGGACAAAAGGTGCTGGACTTGCAAACTATAGAAGGACTCTGTCACTTGAGCTTGCCTTGTGGCAAACTCTTCTGTGAAGAGCTGCTATAGGAGAGACTTCATTTGGGGAACAACAGAAGAAGGTCTAGAATTACCTCATGCTAAATGGGCTAACGCCAGAATATGGAACCTAAGAGTTAGGAGAGCATAAACAGAACAAAAAAGCATTTGTTATTGTAAAGATAAGCTAAGAAAACCTGTTATTGCTTCAGCTTCTTCCCACCCCCTAAAAAGATCATTATAAAAGTCTAATTATTTATAAAGGGCTGGTGTTATGGCATGCTTGGCTAAACCATCTCTCTCTCCTTTGAAAGGCGTGTTTCAGATTTTGTGCCTCGTTGTCACAAGCTTGTTGTTATGATTTAATTATAAACTGATATTGATAGACGTTTCCTGTGACACACTATTCATTAGAACTGAATCGTTGCTTTGTAAAACAGGACTGGAGCTTTTGGTTTATCATTTTTCAGCCCCAAATGAAAGAGCTTACAATGTTCAAGTCCAAACCACCAGCCCTCATGGATCTGGCCGCTGAAAAGACTGAGATGGAGCACTAGTTCCATCTAGTGGTAAGAAGGAAGTAAGACACCTTGCTGGAGCTGGGGAAAATCATAGAGCTACCTGAAAGCCACATAACAAAAGCACAAAGACATTTTGTGGAATGGTATGTTCTGCTCTAACTGGCAGCGGTAGAGTATTTTGGCCTGGTAGTCCATTTGTCAATTGACTTAGTTTAGTATTAGTCTATACAACTTGAGAACCCAAAAAGGGAATACACATGTGACTGAGGCTTGCAAAATAAAGCTGTAAAAGAACAAAATGTTGTGCTCCTGAAAATAAAATGGTAAAAATCCAACAAAAGCTGGAAGAAATTAGTATATTTGAATGTGAGAAGACTATGCAATTATAAAATGCTTCGAATCCAAGGTTGTCAAAGCATTTTACAAATGTGGGTATTTTCATTCTTAATTTGCTGGTGGGAAAAGTTGGACAGAGCAGGAGAGGCCCACAATTTTGGTAAATAGCCTCTAATTCTGAGCACATCATTTTTTTTGCTACTCAGTCTGAGACATGTGGGGCCTGGTTTTCAGAGATGCTAAGAACTGTCAACTCAAAATGCCTCAAAACGAATTTAGATTGTAAGCTCCTGGGAGCCTGGACTGTTTTTTTTGTTCTGTGTTTGTACAGTGCCTAGCACAATGGGGTCCTGGTCTATGACTAGGGCCCCTCAGTGCTAGGATTATATCTATAATAAATAATAATGGGTCCAAAGTGTCTCTAGTTGGGCACCCAAAACTGAGGCACCTGCAATTAAGCAGACATTTGAAAATATGAAGCCTAAATGTTTTTAAGCCTGAGGCAGAGCTGGGAATAGAACTCAGGGGTCAAATCCTGTTCCCATTTAGTCAATGGCAAAAAGCCCATTAACTTGAAGGGAGACTGGTCCTGGCTTTGCTCTCTCCCAGTCTCCCAGTCTAATATCCAGGTTATGCTGCCTCCTTTAAATAACCAGCTGCTGCAGATGAGGGACATGTTGTTCCATGCAGCCTGTCTTCTGAAAGGGGATGGGAATTGGGGGATGAGGGGTTGGGGGAAGCGATTATGCACACAACCCTGGTTTCTGTTAAGGGAAGTTCTGAGTTCAAAAGTGAAATTCTTGCTACAAGATCAGAATGAGAGCAACTGAGGTGATTCTTCAGTGAATGGAAATGACTGACACTTCTGGGCTGATTAAACAGCCAGGCATGACATGAGGTGTGTTTAAGTTATTTTAAGATGCTCTGGGTTGCCTCAGGCATTCTGAAGCTCTGACACACAGCCAGATCTGATTCCCCAGGGGCGTGATGATCTCACGGTAGCCACACCCTCAGGATTGGCTGCCTGAATGCAATTATATAAAACGTCTTTTTATTATCAGGGAAAAGTGAATAATTTGTAGCCGAGGAACACACAGATCATTGTTCCTCCTCACCTGTGTGACTCAGCCAGATCAAGCTGTCTGTTTAGGATATCAACTAACATACTGTATTGGGAAAGCTAAATACTACATGAGAGAGAGAAAACACACACAATTGTTGGTGATGATCTGAGATTTTTCAGATCTTTTAAGCCTGTTCCTTTTGTGCAGTTATTGATCATTATTTTTTAATGAAATAATAAATTATTCTCTGTCCCTAGACTGCACCTTCCGTCTCAGTGTCTCAAAGTGCTTTACAAATATTAATGGACGAAGCCTCACAACATCCCAGCGAGGTAAGCAAGACTGATGCCTAACAAAATGTAACCCATTATCATTGTATAACATCTGAATATAGCCTTACTGCCCTGATCTTGGAGCATGGCATCTCATGGCTCAAGCCACTGACGGTCACTGGGGATCTCTCTGGGACAGGGAGGAGCCATCTTACACTCCGTATCCCCTTTCCCCCCAAAAGTGGCTACAGAGTGTTCTACAATTGCCATAACAACTCCGCTGCTGTAGGTTCTGTGGCTCCTGCATGGGTGCAAAGGTAGCTGGAATCCACGTAGCTGCATATTCACCAGTTTCACTTCCAACCTCCTCCTCCACCCTGCTGCATAACCAGACCCTTCCAGCATGGCAGAGAGCCTGCAGGAGCACCATTCTGGCAGCACCCCCCACCCCAAGGCAGCCTGCCTAAATCCTGTCCCTTTTTGCACAGCAGATCTGCACCAGATCCAGTGTGTCTGGCAAGCCCTCTGCCCACAGAAGGAGGCCGTGTTTCATCCCTAAAAGCAGTAACATTTCTAGTCTCTTTTCCTCTTTGTTTTCAAGTTGACAGACCATTAACTTGTAAGTTCTCTGGGATGAAATATTAACGAGAGTCAGGCTAATATCTGAATAAATATGAAACCCAGTTAGAAAAAGGATTTCAGAGAATGCACTATCCCAATGCTGCTTAGGTAGTGGAAGCAGCTGCAGGAAAACTAATAGCAGGGTTGAAACCAGACTTGCCAGCAATTTCATTCTTGGCCAGACAGTCAATTTTTTCATGCTTTTGTCTGGCTGTCTCTCTTTAGGGCTGCAGAAAGGAGAGCAGTTTGATTTTATTTAGTTATTATATGTACATTTTTCTGCTGAATTCAGCTCCGAATGGCATAATAATTTTCCAAGGATGGTTGAGGGACTGAATAATGAAGATGAATCAGGATTTTTTTTTCCTGAAATCTTCCTTTCCGTGCAGCCCAAACCTAAGAATCTGCTTTTAAAGTCCTTACAAAATAAAAGAGAGCCATTCATTTGTCCCTACTTATTTTTCCATACATACCGTGAAAAGGATTTTGTGTGTGGCTTTTCTGTCACCCTCCTGGGTACCCTCCACAAAACAATCTGTGCCCGTGATACTCCAGGAAATGCACAAGAGCAGTGATTTTTTATTTAATAGGAACTCATTTAACATACCTGCGAGTTGGTTTGCAGCAGAGGACACACTCTGTACTTCAGTTCACCTAGGATACTCCTCTTGACAAAGGTGATGGGTCTAAAGCGTCTTTGGCTTGGCAAGAGCGTTCATTAAAATACCACAAGTTCAGACAATGCCGGTTCCGAGGAGCGCACAGCGCGTTACAGTGTGGGAGTAGCTGTGCAGAGTTTCCAGTAAAATGAAGTGATTTAGAAAAGTCTCTTCTTCAGCCTTGTGTATCCCAAAGAGCTTATTTTGTGTCTGGGTTTTTGGTGAGGCTCACTATGTGAAATGTGTGCGTGTGTGCCATTCCCACAGAAAATCTTGTGAATCATTTAACTCCTAACAAACACACAGGGCAGCGTTCAAAATGTCCCAAGAATATTCTTTTGTGTCCAATAAAAGGAAAATGTTCTGCTTTGGACTTGGAGCATTGCGCGTATTGGGCCAAAGCTCTACCTGCTGTAAATCAACATAGTTCTATAGAAGTGAGTGGAGCCAATGTACACCAACTGAGGATCTGGTTCTAAATATTCCTGATACTCTGCCTGGAACAGTTGGACATTTCAGACAAAAGGTCCAGAGTTGCAAAATAATCCCCACTGTAACAGCCTGCCATTGCATTGTGATGTCTGTGTTGTCTTGTTGCACACGGTTTCATCATGTATTCATGCAATGCTGTGATGTCTGCATTACAATTCAGTGCCAGGACAGATTATTTTGTGGCCCTCTGCGACTCCCTCTGCACTATAGTTTTATTCTCTTCTCAGCCCTCCTTGGGGGCAGAGAAGAAAGAGGGTGATGCAATATGTAGCAAGTAGGCTGGCAGGGTGAGTGTAGCTAATGTCTATCATCTACGTTGCTGGACCAGATACGTAGCAAGTTTAAGGTGGCTTAAACGGAGCTTAGCCACCAGCCAAAGATCTAGCCCAACATTTTTCCAAAATGAAGTAAACCCCTGAGACTGGATTTTATGGCTGAACATATTCACTGTTTGCTCCATCTTTTGTCATGTTCTAACTCACTGTTAACCTGGCTGCCAGTTTGAAATATGTATCAAATCTGCGTTGGGACAAAAAGGAAAGTAATTTGAACTTCACGCTTTAAAGCCTAATGGAATGATTTCCCCCCCTAACTTTATAACCATTGTAAATCATTCTTTTAAACACACCAGTGGAGGACCTGACCCAGTGTAAGTCAGCACAGCTTCAGTAAGGTCAATGGAGCTCTGCTGATCTACGCCAGCTGAGGTTCTCACCCAGTGGGCATGCCTCCCTTTCTGGGTAGGCTATGAGGTTTTATTTTTGACCTTGACCTTCTAAATTGTTTTGGATTTTATTACCTGAGAAACCACATCTCATCTGTTGTGACAAAGGATTCTGGTTACAGGACATCTTCTTTGATTCATACTGTACTCTGAATACAATCCCCACCCCCAAACATATCCAAGTCCTAAAGAGTCCAGAGGAAGGATGGGAATCAGCAGATCTGGGTTCTCTACCTAGCTCTGCATCAGACTTCCTGCATGGCCTTAGGCAAGTCACATGATCTGTCTGTGCCTCAGTTCCCCATTTGTAAAATGGGGATACTACTTCTCTGTCTCACAGGAATGATGTGAGGATAAAGTCCATTCATGTTTGTGAGTTTTTCAGATTTTAGTGACATCCTATAAATAGCTAGAGAGAGGGAGTCCAAAACTGTTTGTCTTCAGGGCACACTGCAAGGCTCATGTATTTTCTTGGGCTTTTGCTGGAGGAGTTGGGTTGAAGTAGCAAGATGATGGAGTTTGCTATTGGGTGGGTTAATTTATATATCATGGGCTGGATATTTTAGCATAGGCTGATGAACCTATTTTGAATATTTAGTGCTTTGAGAGTCACAGGGCAGGTCCTCAGCTGGTGTGATGTCACAGCCCCACTGAAGTCAGTGATGTGATGAAAATTTACATGTTCCATTTCTCCATCGGTCCCTAGAACGTTGTGTAACCCCTTTGGGGTTTAGAGAGCATGGCCCCTTTAAATCTTTTTCCTGAGGGGGGAAGTGCTGATTGTTCAAGAAGGAGGAAGTACTGTTGGTAGGGTTGCTAGCTTTCTAATTGCACAAAACCAAACACCCTTACCCCACCTCTGCCCTGCCTCTTCTCTGAGGCCATGCCCCCACTCACTCCAGCCCCCCTCCCTCGGTTGCTCCCTCTCCCCCACCCTCACTACTTTCACTGGGCTAGGGCAGGGAGTTGAAGGGGGTGAAGTCTTCAGCTAGGAGTGCAGGCTCTGGGGTGGGGCCAGAAATGAGGGGTTAAGGGTACAGGAGGGGGCTCCGGGATGGGGTGGGGGTTGGGGTGCGGGAGGGGGTGCAGGCTTCTGCAGGGGGCGTGGACTCTGGGGTGGGGCCAGGGATGAGGGGCTTGGTGTGCAGGAGGGGGCTCAGGGCTGGAGTAGGGGATTCGGGGGTGCAGGGTGCGGGCTCCAGGAGGGAGTTTGAGTGTGGGAGGGGGCTCAGGGCTGGGGTAGGGGGTTGGAGCACAGGAGGGGGTTCAGGGTGCGGGCTATGGTAGGGGGCTCAGGGCTGGGGTAGGGGTTTAGGGTGCGGAAGCGGGGGTGGGGTATGGGCTCTGGGCTCCAGGAGGGAGTTTGGGTGCAGGAGGGGGTTCTGACCTGGGGCAGAAGGGGGTTCAGACTCCGACCAGGCAGCGCTTACCTCAGGCAGTTCTTGGTCAGTGGCGCAGTGAGGATAAGGCAGACTCCCTGTCTGCCCTGGCTCTGCGCTGCTCCCGGAAGCAGACGGCATGTCCGGCCCCTAGGCGGAGGCATGGCCAGGTGGCTCTGCACAGTGTGTGCTACGTGCCCGCAGGTGCTGCCCCCACACCTCCCATTGGCCACGGTCCCTGGCCAATGGGAGCTGCGGAGCCGGTGCTGGGGGCGGGGGCACTGTGCTGAAATTCCCTGATCACCCTGCGTCTAGTGGCCACAGGGACATGCTGGCCACTTCTGGAAGCCTGCCTTAGCCCCACTGCACCGCCAACTGGACTTTTAATGGCCTGGTCAACGGTGCTGGCCGGAGCTGCCAGGGTCCCTTTTCAACTGAGCGTTCTGGTCAAAAACCAGATGCTTGGCAACCCTAACTGTTGGGGGAAGAGGGCAGAGACGGAGGGAAGAGCAACAGGGTGTGTGTCTGAAGCTCAAGACAGAAGGGCTGCAGCAAGCAGACCCTCACTGAGTGCAGGAGCCAAGAACCTGCCTGAAGCCTAGGAGGGACAGAGTGGCTAACCGGGGACTCCCCAGGACAGGAGCCAGGAGGAACACCATGCCAGAGAACAATCGTCCAAGAAGGACAACCCAGAGCTGGACCCCGTATCACTGCTGCCTGGAGCTGCATGGGGCTGTGAATACTGGGGCTGGTGACTTTGCATTGGAAACAAGGAGGAAGGTTAGGAGTACTTGTGGCACCTTAGAGACTAACAAATTTATTAGAGCATAAGCTTTCGTGGACTACAGCCCACTTCTTCGGATGCATATAGAAAGGAGGAAGGTTGTATCTAGTTAAGTGGGGAGGTGGTCACTCTGTGTGGCTTTGCGGAGAGCGGCAGAAGAGGACACTGGCGGGTTTGTTGGGGAAAGTTTACTCGTGCTGAAGACAACCAGGAGCACCCAAGACTCACCACTAGACTGGAACTTTGCCTAGGACTCCTGTACTGTGTGTGCAGACACATTGTTCAGTATCTGCCCTTTCAGACTATGATACCATTGGGCTGGTGGGGCCTGGTGTTGAATGCAACTCCATTTGACTGGTCCCCCTACATTTCCCCCTGTTGTTTTTCTCCTCTCATCCCTCTGTAAATAAATATTTCCCTTTCTATATTCATTGTACTTTTCCGGTGTGTGTGTGTTCACACAGGGGCGTTTGGAACAGGTGCCCCTGGGGTGGAAGGGACTTTCCCTGCTGTGTTCCTGTGTGTGCCTTCTCTTGGCCAGAGCTGCTTGCAGAGCAGACTCCATCTTGGCCACGAGGGTGCTAAAGTTACACTTGGAACAGGTGGTTTAAAGAGAGATGAATAAAGTTTTAAAAGTGTGAGTTCTATAGGAATTTGGCCTTCAGGTAAAGAGAGATTGTGTGTGCCTCTTCTGTGGTGAAAAATGTAGGGCCTGATCCTTTTGCTCCACCTCCCATTGAAGCCCAGGGGAGTTTCAATAGTGCCCAAGTGACTTAGGAGCATCAATTCCAATTGGGACTCGTGCTCCTTAGTCACTTAAGCACTTCAGCCTGAGTCAACAATGCAGGATGGAGCCCTTTGCAATGTGCCTACTTACCAATCCACTTGCCAACAATAACAAAAAAAACCAAATAAAATCCTTTCAACCTGATCCATAACTTCAATGATTGTTAACCATCCACAGCATGGCTTTCAAATATAGGCCTTTCTCATCTCTGACTCTCATTCAAATACCTAGTCCTTTTCCAAAACCAGGAAACACAATTTAACTTCAGTAGACTGCCACTGCAGTGATTACTATAGCATTTAAATATTATCTCCTTTTCACTTAATCTTTGTCCATTAAAAACCAAGAACTAATGTTACATCCAGGTCTACTATCTGGCATCAACACAGCCCAATGTGCATTTGCTCTGAAGATTTACATGCAGAGAAGAAATTTGATACGACAAGTTTTATATTTTCACGTTGGCAATTGAAACAAGGCATGAACATTTTATTACATGCTCAGTACTCGAGTCCATAAGCCAGTGATCTGCAGGCAGCTGTAGAAGAACTGTTTAAGGCAGACACAGTTCCAGGCCTGATTTGCCTCTTATTTACACTGGTTTTAGGCTGCTGTAACTCTGTTGATGTCGCTGGAATTACTCCTAATTTACTATGAAGTGAGAGGTGTGACACTCTCTCTGAGTGCCCAGGACTGTGAGTCACTGTATTACACAGCCGCCTTCAGTGAGAGGAAGTCTTTCTTGTGGTAGCTGGGTGGGCGGTAGGCATAAGCAGACTAAGCAATTGCTTAGGGCCCTGATCAGCTCAAGGAGGTCCCCTATTCTCTCTCTCTCTCTCTCTCCTCTCTGTGTGTGTGTGTGAGTGAGAGAGAGAGAGAATATTCCTGCTTAGGGCTGCCAGTGGGGTAGCATCACCTTTGCCTGACCCTATCAGCCCTTCAGTCACTCAAGCTTATGCAGCCCTGTGTTTGCCTTGCAGGTTAACACTAGGTGACCCCAGTCCCTAAGTTCCCCTGCAGCACTGGGCATTCATAGAAATTATGGGGTAAGCTGTCCTCAAAGAGACAACACACACACACACATATGCTTCTTTGATTCAACTGAATATCAGCTCCAATATAACAACACAGCATTGTAATCTAATTCTATTGAAAACAAATATGTTTATTAACAAAGGTCAAGATTTAAGAGCTAGTGAGCATGGGTAAAAAGAACAACAGGTGACACAACAAAAGGTAGAATGTGCTTCTTATAGTCTAAACTTAACTTTAACAGGCAAACGCCCTTCTCTAAAGAAGTCTATCTTACCCAGATGCTCTTTACAGTGCTTTCAATCAAACCCTGGTTGAGATCCCGTTTTCATAAATTTAATTGCACTGACCAATTACTCCTTAGATGCAGGATAAAATGGGGTCCTCTTGCTTTCCTCTTATATCCCAAAGTTCACTGGCTTTGCACTCTAGACAGGACATCCCCCAGTGGTTTAGTTACAGATGTCTTCCCATGTTGACATCACTGTCTTCATGTTCAATGCAAATGTAGGGGGTGGGGCCTGGGGCAGAGCAGGGGGTTGAGTACCCCCAGGGCCCAGAGGAAGCTGGTGCCTGTGCTTCCAGGCTTAATTTAAATCAGAGACAGGTATAAGTGAATAGACATGCTTTGTCTGGCAGAAAAACCTGCTTGCCAACTCTGCCTGGTGACATAGTTTAAAACATATTTTTAGAAGGTACACATAATTCCTTACACACTGTTCGTACATACATCTTGCAGTACTTATGATGACCAGCATGTCACTGGCTTACATTTGATACCTTACAAGACACCATTTATGGATAAATACTATGGCAGCAATGTGTTGGGTGTAGTGAGTTTGTCAAGGCCTCTTAGGAGTTGCTGACACAGAGTAGTAGTGAACCCTTTGCAAGTGGGCCTCTGTGTCAAAAGAGGAAACTCAGGTCCTCCATTTCTACCTGCCACACATTTTTATAATGTATGGTGCCTTCTGTGTGGAGATTAAGATGAACTCGTTTGTTCTCAAAACGTTAGTCTAAACTTGCATACTAAATATGCCCCGCTAGATGGTGATAAGGATGAAGTGGCTTTGGGGGGTAATTTGCCAAATCACATTGCAAAAACAACTGTGCGTACTGATGGTTATTTGTTGGTGAACATTCTGAAGGGGTAGGCTAATCAGAGACCCATACACCTCAGCTGCAATCCTGATGCCAAAGGAGTCATTTAATGTACTGAAGAAAAAGTCACAGAGTATGTAAGTATGTATACATGTCTTTCACTTCAGCCTGTCTCTCTGATTAGGTAAATGTGGGCTCTATGACCCCACCAGGGTCTTGGAAGAAAGTTTAATTGTTTATTCATCCAAATTATTCATGTAGTGTTTTTTTTATGTCCAGCTCAATGTTCATTCTTCCATTTCATTACTTTGTCTAATTATTATTTTTAGGTACCCTTAATCATATTCCTTTCTTTAATGCTGGGGCCCTTCAGATCTTTGGAGATGGTTGGTTACACCAAATCTTAATTTTCATACATTACTTTGAACATGTAAAGCACTGCATGTGATAAGAATGATTCATGACCTATTAATTATGTTAGCTTTATTCTTCTAGCTAAACTACACATACAGTTTGTCCTTTTAGCCTTTCATCACTGATCATTTCTTTCAGGCTCTCAATCATCTTTGCTGTCCATACTTTTCTTCTACTGCTTCCAGATAACTGCTGAAAATGTTTAACTAAACAGGACTCTGGTAGGACCCTGCTAGACACTTCATCCAAACGTATCCTGCAGATATGATACAAGGATCTGTAGGATTTCCTTTCAGAGGAGACAATACATTTGTATTCATTGTAACCAGTATTAATGGTGTAGGAAGCACTGTGGTCTAACTTGGATGGACTATTAAATACAGCTATGCTATGCTAAGAGACATACGAGAAATGGAAAGAGTCATGGACAATTTGCATTGACAACTGGATTTATTTCATGCTATTTACAAATTATTGGGTAATAGGCCTTAGGTACTGGAAAATTGTGGAGACTTTCTTGCCATTATCCATTTATTGGTGTGAGGCTAGAAAATATTTTGCCAAATTGTCATCTTTGTTTGGTTGTTAGGTACATTTACAAGAAGAAAGGGAGTGAAACATTGGAAGTGGTTTTTGAGTTTATTTCTCCATTGCTTTTCCAAACATCTTCCATGGGCATATTTTCCACTGCTTTAAAATAATAAGGATAATAAAAGGAATACTTAGGATAATAAAATATATTAAACAAAGTAAAGGACTGCCTACATGGTGTCTTCACCTCCATGTTCAAATGTACTGCTGAGACTGAGAGTCGCAGTGAGTGCAGATCATTTGGCAGTGAAATCCATCCAGAAGAACTTTGTCTCTGCAAGCACTGCAGCTTTGGGCCTTACGTGCCTTCTCTGTGTGAGTCTGTCTCCCTCCAGCCTACTTTCAGACAAATTCCCTTATTTTGCTCCTTTGCTTTGTTCCTTGATTCTTCTTTAATGTTGTCCCTTGTTTTGGGCCTGATACAGAGCCCTTTAAAGCCAATGGAAACACTCCCACTGCCTTCCATGGGTCTTGGATCAGACTCTTTGATGAGAAAGATCTGGCAAGTATGCTGTGGGGAGCTGCATAATGGCTGATGCATGTTCTCTTCAAGCTTAATGCACTGACTTGGAGCGTTGCAAGCATAAGGTAAAAAGTGCTGAGCGGGACAGGGAGGGCAAAGGAACCTGACCCTGCATGAAGGAGAATGCAGCTGAATGAGCCTTGGGCATAGTCTTGCCTAGTGGTGGGAGGCTCAAAGGGGAACATTCAGCTAAATGCCCCATCAGCACTCACACTTCAACCCCCATCTCTTCAGACATGCCTATTGTGAGTGAGCGAGTGAGCATGCAGGAATATTGAGATTTAGTACTACTTAGTGCAAAGGATCAACTCTAGGGCTTGTCTTTACTTGCACCCACATGTAGTCTCTGCTAGAACATGCGCAGTAGTACACCGACACTGGACTGCACACTGTGTGGACTTGACCTTGCACAGAAAAATTGGGTATTTGCAGGGCTAGCAAAAATTGCACTTCCCAGATAAAAGTGAGAGCAGGCAGGGAAAGTAAGGCAGCCCCAAAGCAGAAAGAGAGAACAGTCATACTGAGTCAAGTGTAACATGAAAAATTAAAACACCATCCCAGTAGCAACGAAAGACAAATTAAAAGTGGAACTCGCTTGGATAGTAAAATTAAACATTATTGAGTGAATTCAGAGTGAGTGGGTAAAGACTATGGCCACTGTTATAAGACAACATAATTTTGTATAGATCCAAAAGGTTTGAATAAGGCTGTTAAATGTGAGGATTAGCCCATGAGAATAGAGGACGCGGTCACAGCTAGACTTTAAGATGACATTAGCATCAAGTAAAGGGATGTGTTGTAACATTTTGCAGCTCTGCAAAGAAGGTGAAGGTGATACAGAAAGCGAATGGGGAAACAAACCAGAGAGACAGATCTCCGCACTAGACGTGCTTACAGAACGGCCAATTTCTGAGTGTGGCAGTGCTGAGGTCGCAGGGCCTCCTCCTTTCTCACAGTCTCCCAGGTAAGAGCAGCTCAATGAAAAGAATAACTGGAAGCTCAACGGTGGGTTCAGGAGCAAACGTGAGACGTCTGACCATTCGGAAGAGCATGGCACTTGGATGAAAGAAAAGTTAGCTTATGGGCTGGATCCAAACTGGGGTTTCCCAGCAAAGATTTTGGTCCATTCTGGGTTTAAAAAAGTTCAATTGGAGATCTTGCAGACTGCTCTTGTGTAAGGCAGGAAGAATGAACTTCCTTTCCTTAGACTCAGGGCTCACCTGGTCTGATCCCCTGAGTGTAATGAAAGCTATAGAAATACCATTGACATAGCTGATGATGTAGAAGAGGACGATCAATCCGGCTAAAAAAAACTTCATTATGAATTAGCCTCATGGGGGGGATCTTAAGATAGGGAATGTGGAAAGCTAGGGAAAGAAAGTCAAACAAATGAAGAAAAGGAGATGGCAAAAAGTGAAGTCCAAAGACAAAGAGAGGGAGGAAAAGTGCAAGGATAAAGTCAAAGAGAATTAAAAAGAATTAAGATCCAGAGAAGAAAGAAGCACAGTGCTTCACTAGAGGACCAACTGAACAGGAGACAGCATAAACCATTCAGTAGGCGCCTACATTCAACAAGTCTAATCTCTAGTTAAAACAGATCTAGTCCTCTAGTTATTAGACCATTTGGGGCTGTTCAATATTCATCTATATGAGAAGCTGAGATTATGAAAAGCCCCCCCTCACTCCCTGCTCTGTCTTATTGACTTCATTTACCTAGATGCTATTTTTCTATGCATTCTTTAAGGGACATTTTTATACGTGGTCAATAGGGCAAGATTTTCATGGCATGCGTATGTGTTGGGGAGGAAGAGGAGGAGAAAGTGCAGCTTTTCCCAAACTGGGGGTCATGACCCTCCAGCTTAGGGGGTCATGGCTGAGGATTTAAAAAAAAGTTTTAATTTCCTTTCTTTCCAGGGCTGGTGTTTCAATGAAAATGAAACAACCCTGCAAGCTACTGGTTACTCCCCCTTTCCCATCTTCATCCAGGAGTTATTTTGTACTCAGCGCAGAAATGGAAACTGCTTGTGTAGATGGCTGATTACATTTAGAGTGGGATGGCGGGGGGAGGGGGCATTCCTACTGCTGCCACGGTTTCCAGGATAAAATAACAGGCAGTTCATTCTTGCCATGGATTCACTGGCTGCTTCTGTCTCCTTCCACAGTAGCCAAACGCTGGTACATTTAAAAAATTCATCTACTGCTTACAACACAGACATCAGCTATATCATGCATATGTGCAACCTGTGGAACAGAACTCATCAAGACCTTCTGCTCCAAAACCAAACAGGCCTGCTATCTGAGCTAATGGAGAATGTCTGATAGCTATGGTAGTAATTGTAGAAGGGGTATATGCTCTATGGGCCATACATTTGCTCAAGGGAGCCAGTCTCTCTCATGCTTTCTCACAAACAAGCACACGAGCAGCTCTGACCAATAGGGGGTAGTAGTGACAGACATTCTAGTCATTACATTACATAAGCGACTGAACACTGTTCCCGAACATCATGAGTTTTTGAATAAAGTGTAGCTATGTAGAATCTCGGAAATGAGGGCAACTCAGGTGCAGATTTGGGAGGTTGAGCACTTGTATTGCTTTTGAATCTGCCTAATCTGGTTTTATTGCCTTATACCTGGCACCCTGGAGAAGGCCAACACAGAGATTAGAGCTTGGAAAAAGTATATTCCATTTGCTCTTTTTCAAAATAATCGCAGGAGGAAAAATGCTCCCTTCAGAAACATGCATGCACCTTCCAGGCAAGCCAGTGAGGTTGTGTACGTGTATTGGTGGAAAAGGATTTAGACATGAGTACTAAGGCTAAGATTTCCCAAATACAGACTAGCCCACTTAATATTAACATGCCTAAGAGACAACCACACAGTTTTCCATTCACCAAACCATTTTGCGTCAATTCAGTACCTGCCTGTTTAATATTGATTTATTTTAAACACTATCTTGTTTAATAGCAATTGAAAATCACTGATACCTGAGCCAAACAGCTCATTGTGTCAATTATTGCCTCACAGTACAAACATTCCCCCCTCCCCCCACCAATTAATTACACTATGGAAAACAACTGTGTAGAACAATGATATGGACTGACTGGAATGATGATTTCACTTTTTTGTTTTATGGATCCAATCTGATGCACACTGGAGTCAGTGGGAGTTCTTCCACTGGCTTAGGTAACTATCAGCTCAGGCTTTATTGCTCTCTGGTGAGTTCACACAAAACAGCTGGGGAAAAGAAGACAACCACACCTGTTATCCCAGTGGATAGGTGAGTCACCCAGGATATGGGAGACTCCCCTCCCCAGTTCAAGTATCCCTCCACCTGAGGGGAAGAAGGCATTTGAAAAGGGATCTGCCACCTCTCAGGTGAGTGCAGGGCCGGCGCTTCCACTAGGCGACCATAGGCAGTCGCCTAGGGCGGCAGGATATGGGGGCGGCATTTTGCCATCCTCTGCGGAAATTTGGTGGCAGGGAGTTCTTCTGCTCCGGGTCTTTGGCGGAAATTCGGCGGCGGGTCCTTCACTTGCTCCGGGACCCGCCGCCAAAGTGCCCTGAAGACGCAGAGCGGAAGGACCCCTACTGCCAAATGCTCAGAGGAGGAGTGCTGCCGCTTAGGGCGGCAAAAACCCTGGTGCCGCTCCTGGGTGAGTGCTTTAACCACTAGGCTTTGGAATATTCTGATGTGAGGCTCCCTCAGTCTCTCCTATTGACGTTGTTCCACTTTAATTAAATAATTGAATCAGTAATTATGAATTGAGCCCCTGAAACAGTTAGAATGCCTTAGGTGCCTACCCCTCTGAGAAGGGCATGGCTTAGCACAAGCACAATAACCTCTGGTTATTGGCTAGCTAAGATAGCTCCCTGACTTTGCAAATCGCAAGCTAAGGAGCCTACCTCTCCCCATTCATTGTACAGAAGCTGAAGTGCCTCACTCGGCTGTGTGGATCGCAGTGTTGTTCCTGTGATTTTTCTAGGCACCTAAAAGTTAGGTGCCGCAACACTGTGCATAAGTCCCTTCATGGGTCTGGGCCTTAGTGATTTCAGCTGTAGTTTGGGAACACATCACCAGGCCTGCCGACAGGGCTGGGCAAAGGAGGCAATTGCCCAGGGACCCGAGTGATTTAAAAGGGCCTGGGGGCTCCCGGGATGGAGTGAGCCAGGGGAGGAACCTCAGAGAAGGGGCAGTACAGGGGTGTGGCCTCATGGAAGGGGCAGGGGAGGGGGCAGGGCAAGGGTTTTTGGGTTTGCGCGATTAGACAGTTGGCAACCCTATGCGCAGGCATGAGGAGGCCCTGGCCGGGCCAGAAGAGCGTGCTCAGCAGTGCAGCCGGCAGCTCACTGGGCACCAGCCAGTGGGGGCACAGCAGTGCCCAAATGTCAGGTGGACCGCATCCACGTGGGTGCAGCTTGTGCATGCGTGGGAGCCCATTGACTGTTCTGCCCTGGAGTCTGGAATTGCTGTCGGCGGGCCTGCACTCACCTCCTAGAGAATCCCAGATAATGTCAAAAAGTTTGGCAGGAAAATTTACATTTCCCAATCTTGACTAACTATGGCCTTGTATGTACCAGAATGCTGCACAGTTTAGCCTAACTCAGTTATTAATTTAGATTTACTTAAACCAGTGCAACCCCTTGTCTGGACTCCTTTATTTTGGTTAAAGAGTGGTGTGGTTTGTTTTAGCTTAAATTGGTGCCTAACTGACTTAAACTAAACTGAAACAATGCTGGTTTAAACTGAACTATGCGCCTTTGCACAGTCTTTTGCACTGGTTTAACTGAATCGATTTAAAATCACATCTTAAGTTTAAACCAGTGCAACTTTCTCATATAGACGTAATAGATGCATACACAGCCATCATTGGTGCTGCTCCAGAAGTGCTTTTCTCCCTTTTGTTTTGTTTATATTTATGTAATAAAAATATGCTCTAATTTAAAAAACAAACAAATAAAATAAAATGGAAGCTTCAGAGCATAATGGAATGTAAAACATCCAATGATGGTGTTTAACATTCATTGTCTATATTTCTTTAAATAAAAAATGATGATGGAAAAATACAATACCGTGTCAAAAATTTGAATAGAAACTGCAAAGAATTGTGATCTGGGGTGTTTTTGTTTGGTGGTGGCCTCTCAGAAATTTCTTTTGGCTCTTAAGTGGCTCCCAGCAGGAAAAAGTTTGAGGGACACTGAACCTTATTAGGTTGTTATTGGTTTCTCCTATCATGTCTCATGGGTAATATCAAGAATACAATATGGCTTTATTCCCCCTTGTCAAACAATTATACTAATGTTTAAAATTCTGTAGAATAAGAGGCCTCTAAGCACTCTAATTTGCATATCCCTCTGTTGTATTACATAATATGCACAAGAAAACCCATTTTTTAAAATAAAATTATTCTTTTGGGTTCTGATCATTTCTGGATGATTCTATTAGCTGTTAATAGGTATTCACAGTGGTGTGTTGTAATAGGAAGTCAAGTTGGAGTTAATGGTTTCCATAAGGTTGAACAGTTTTAGAAACAGTCATCTTGTTTAGCTCAGCCATACAATCAGGGCTCTGTCTTTTAGAACTTAGCTTGGTATATTTGAAGAGGCAGGACCCTGCTTTCTGCTGGTAGTTTTATTACTTTTCCTCTACTGCCCTGTTAATTTGAATAGTTATGGCTATATGGGACTGTGCAAGCAGAGATTTAACTAGATTTAAGATTCTTAATATTGGTTAATTTGCCTGTCTCAAGACAGCTCTGTAAATGGCTTCTTCTAAGCAATAGATTGAAACATTTTCTTCACTTTCATAGATTGTAGTTAAGCTTGCTTACTTTACCAACTATAAATTGGCTGGTGATTTATTAATAACCAGCAGATCCACCTGCACTGAAACAAAGTTATTTTGCTCATCTGTAAACATTCTTAGTTATCTATAGCTATACTAAAGAATGGATTCACAATAATTTTGGGAAACAATATACTTTGGTCTTAGCTTATCAAGAGGAAATCACACCTCAGAGGTGTTCACTCTCAGGGTTCTAATCTTTACTAAAAGCTCTCCACAGAAAGTCAGTACAGAAGAGTTTGTAAGCAGTGTGTTTGGTCATTTGTGGTGTTTGTGATTTGCTTTTCCTGTCCTTAATAATAAAAATACTATGACTAATAATTGTGACTGTTTTGCTTAGTCTTGATCAGTGTCCCCTAAGATATATAAATGGACTGATTGGCAGTAAAGTATACTGTTAGGAAGAGCTGGCCAAATATTTCTTGTTTCTTTAAACTAATTTTTTTTTGGTAATTTTTAAAACAATTATTTGGTGTTCAACAATTTAAACCTATCCCTTCCAACCCCACAGTGACTTGCCCAAGGTCACCCAGCAGCTCAGGAATAGAATCTAGGTCTCTTACATCACCATCTACTACTCTAGCCACTAGATCACACTGCCTCTCACTTGAAAGTCAGTCGACTAATCGTAAGCAAAGATTGGAGGATCAGGCCTCTGAGGGTTGCCAGTATGTCACAACATAAGCACATCTTGTTATGTTATTAGCTAAATTTAGCATATGTCTATGCTGCATATTAAACCTGGACTATGACTCAGGTTTGAACCCAAATCCCCCTTCTGTCCACACACGAATCATCCTGACTTGGGTCAGCAAGAACTCAGGTCCTGGGATGCTGCTTGTGGGTAGGTAGGAGCCCAAGTCCTGCTGTGACTCAGCTCTCAGCCCCATAATTTTGCAGGATGGACGCAGGTCAAGCTGAAGACCCGAGTTAGAAGGTCTGCGTAGTGCAGTGTGGGTGTGTTAGCATGGCTGTGAGACCTGGGTCCAGTAATTGTAATTGTGTGGCTGCTCAAGTGAGGGGTTGGAAATACTGAGACCATAGACCCAGGCTTAGTGTGCAGTGTAGAATGACATCGGCTATGTCTCCAGTGCAAAAAAAGAGCTCTGGCAGTTAGTCTCGGAGCCCAACTTCAATTGATTCATGCTTGCGGGGCTCGTGTTATGGAGCTAAGACTAGCAGTGTAGCCACTGGGGCTTGGGCTGGAGCCCAGGCTCTGAAACCCAGCAAGAGGAGTGGGTCTAATAGCTTGGCTCCAGCCTGAGCCTGAATGTCTACACCACTGTTTTTAGCCCTGTAGTGCAAGCCTGAGTCAGCTGACCTAGGCTCTACTGTGGTGGGTCCTTTTTTTTTTTTTTTGGAATATAGATATACCCTTAGGAGACATTGACTTAGGTATTTTTTTTAATTTTACCCATTACTCCATACAGGAATAGACATGATAGTGTCTGACACTTGTACTATGCTTTCCTCACGGCCAAAAAGTTGTTAATGCAGAAAAAAACAGGGGTCCTGGAATAATTTTTATTGGGGGGGGTAGGGTAGGATGCTGATGATGGAAACCATGTATTTGGTGTTTGTTATTACTATTTCAAGCCAGGAGGTGCGGCAGCACCCTGGGCATCCCTAGTTCCAGCACCACTTGCAATAGAAGAATCCCTCCTCTCACATTTAAGACTAGTTAGTGGGCTTTGGTGAACTTGTACCCTTTGAAAGGATGTCATATAGATGTCAAAACAAAATGTCTGCTTCTCAAGATGTGTATCTTGAGTTACATAAATTAAGCTACTTAGCTCCAACTAGATTGTATCTTTTTTTTTATTATTATTATTATTATTTGGGTTCCTTGTTCCCAGTATTTCTAAGAGCTGTGATAATGGGGAAACATTGTCTCCTACCTCTAATTCTGAGACCTTTCTAAGGAGCCTGCCACCTTGGTATCTAAGTACTGTATAGAATGAAGAACTATTTGAGTTCATAATTTTATCTTGACAGCTGTTGTTTCATTCAAATCACCAGGTTAAAATTTATTTTAGGAGGTTAAATAAAAAAGACATTATGATGGCTGACCTCCTGGCTGACCAAGGAGATGATGGAGGGATAATAGTGAGGGAGACCTAAGAGCTCTTAATATGAATGGGGAAAATATGCCCTTGCCAGAAGGAGGCAGGGGCAAAGTATAATAGTGGCCAAAGTCTGCCATGGTCTATAGGGCATGAATGCATAGAAGAGGGATTTAGCAGAGGTGAGCTGATATTGGGCTAGGGAAAATCCTCTTGCTCAGAACATGGGACAAAAGCACTATATTGGCAAGTAAAAGTATTAGAATTTCTACCTGCCAGACAAAGGCAACAAGGGAGGACTGAGTAACACACCAGCACTGAGCTCTCAATCAGATGAGAGGGAAGCCAGAGGGGTTGAATGGGCATGGAGCAAAGAGATTTAAGCTGCCTCCGAGAAAGCATGGAATGGAACAATAAAGCTCAACTGCCTGTCAAAGGGGAGGAGCAGAAGGAGGGACTGTGTGGAGCATTGACTAGGTTGCCAATCAATGGTTAGGAGGTATAGGGAGGTAGGGCTGAACGGGGCAAGTGAGAGGAACCTGACAGTCAGAAGGGAGGGGGCATGAATCTCATTGATGTCATCCACATAGGGTGACCTGATGTCCCGATTTTATAGGGCCAGTCCCGATATTTGGGCCTTTTTTCTTATATGGATGCCTATTACCCCCCGACCCCTGTCCTGATTTTTCACTCTTTCTATCTGGTCACCCTACATCCACACAAGTAATGCTTGGGATTAGGGGGAGGGGGCTGAGGAAGAAAAGCACTACTGAGCATGCCTGAGGCTAAGCCTCTGTTTGAAAGTGTGGTTTATGAATGCTCTGAGCAGAGGTTTGTGATAATTTGGGTGAGAAGAGACTGGGTTTGGGTTTGTCAGCTACAGTCATGTAGTTCAAAGTAACGATCATTGCTAAAAAGGCAATCGACAATGTAACGTTCCAGCCAAGCCAGAGTAGAAGTTCTAAAGCCTTGCAACATTAGCAACAGTTGCAGCTACTGCTGCAAGACAGTTTGATTTGAGAGAGAGAGGGAGACTAAAGCTTGCGAACTCTAGGCTGCAGTTAAATCATTGAAAGGCAGTTATTTTTGCTAGCCAGCCAGCCCGTGATAGTTTAATTTGCTAAGGAAGCCAGTGTAGATTTTGTATTAAGATAAACTGCAATTTGATTATTTGCTTCAGCTGCAAACACAATTTGATTTGATTTTTAGAAGGGTGATGGCCTCTCTCTAATAGTCTATTGCAGCCTTTTGTAATTGCAAATTTAGCTGCTACGTCCAGAGCCAAGCAGTTTAATTTGCAAATCTTTCCTTAAATGCTATTTTGAACATATTTCTATAAAAGCTACCTGGCTACAGCTGCTGTTGATTTTTATAAAAACAAGGAAAATGTCTAGAACACACACCACTACCCTGGGTTTTGTTGTTTTGGTAGGGTGAGGTGAGTTTAAATGTCCTCCCACCCCCCAAGAAACAGCCACTTCAATCAGTAAACAATTATACAGAGGGGGAAAGCACATGACATAGAAGAGTATGTTAATTAATCTTGAGAAATATAAGTGTCAATACATTTTCAAGAATTAATTGAAAGATAAATATCCATGGGTTTCATGTCAGGGAAATGAAATGGCTTGCAGAAATCATGAGAAGCTCTCTGTGAGGAATAGTCCTCTAGTAAATGGATCTAAGTCATTTAGAACTGACTACTTGCATATGCATTACAGCTGACTGAAATGCATAGAAATAACGAATGTATTGCTTTGTCTGCTAGATGTTCTTATTTCTGGATAGCTTCCTTAACATTCCACATGAGGAGATCCAAGCACTTGCCATCTTGTTTAACTGCACTTATACAGTCATTAAACATGATTTCAATTTTAAAGGTTTTTAGATACCCTGCAATCTGGAGGCCAAAACTGGCCTTGATCAGACTATATTAACATCCACTGAGTGAAAGATTTTTATAAAGGTAGCTGCAAAGTTTCTTGGGAAACTGTCAAAAGTGCATACAGAAAGCTAGATTTATTACTGTGCTTGTTGATGGAACCACAGGTAGGTCTGTCACTGAGCGAGTTTGCATATGCCAGCTTCTTCAAGGATGATGTTGAAAAATTGGAGAGGGCTCAGAGAAGAGCCATGACAAAAATTAAAGATTAGAAAGCATGCCTTATAGTGATAGAGTCAAGGAGATCAATCTAATCAGTTTATCAAAGAGACGATTAAGGGATGACTTGATCACAGTCTATAAGTACCTATAGGGGGAACAGAAATTTGATAATTGAGGGCTCTTCAATCTAGCAGACAAAGGTATAAGAAGATCCAACAGCTGGAATTTGAAGTGAGACAAATTCGGACTAGAAATTAGGCACACATTTTTAACAGTGAGGGTAATTAATCATTGGAACACTTACCAAGGGTTATGGTGGATTTTCCATCACAGGGAATTTCTAAATCAAGATTCGGTGTTATTCTGAAAAATATGCTCTAGTTGAATCACAGCTTGAAGCGGGAATTAATTCAGGGAAGTTCTATGGCCTGTGTTATACAGGACATCAGAGTAGATGATCACAGTGGTCCCTTCTGGCCTTAATGTCTATAAATCTATAAATTTGTACAGCTCTGGGAAATTTTGTACTCACCTTGGAATCTGGGACCATTGCTGGTATCACAGAAGGAATAAATAAGATTGGGGCATTTTGGGGGTCAAGGCAGAAGAGCTCAAATCAAAACTGGTTGCCTTGAATTTAGAGGGTGCAGCAGTGAATATGTGTTGTTCAAATGAAGGGCAGGTCAAACTTAGACAAGATACTCCTGATGTGGGTGTGGAACACTGGGTCAACCACAGCCTTGAGTTTGCCATTTTGGATCTCAGAAAAAGACAATCCCTGTCTTCAAGAGTGAGTTTAGTTGGAAAGACATTTTTGATGTTTGTTATTTAAGTTCCAAAATATGAAGGCAATTTCCAGTTTTTTTGCTGCTGGCTTGGAAGCAACTGAGAGGTATTCGGGAGTTATGTACTATGTACACAGACTTGCTAGTCAAACCATTATATTGAAGGTGGTGACTGGAGGGGGAAAAAGCATTTGGTTGTCACTCATTTGGAACACACTTCAGAAACTAAGTTGGGGCTGAGGTAGCCTTTGTTAGGAGTATTCCTGAGGAAACCAAGAGAGGCAAATTTTTGAGCACATTGTGTTCTCTGATTGAAATATCACTTTTCAAGGAGATCTCTTGTGTTTCGGAGGCATTGCAAAAGTGCTATGGTGGGACTCTCATCAGTCAAAAGATTTCTTGGCACTCGTGTCCAAACATATATCCCTAAAGATGTCAAATTTGAAAGGGTAAACATTTCTGTCTTTAGTGGCAAAGCTTCAGAAAAATCCATATCTATATGCTTGGATTTGCCATTGGACGTACAGATGACAGAGCCACAAGGCTACCACACCCACTATTCACCATGGATTAAGTGCTTTAACTCCTCATAGTGGCCTAGTGACTAAAAAAGGCCCCTCACCCATTATGGCATTGTACAAACTGACAATCAGCCATTTCACTTTACCCAGGTATTGAAAAAAGAGGAGGAGAATGCCCAGGTTGGTATTGCCTTTTAAGATGACACTCAGATCCCTTCAAATCCAAAACAGTTGACAGTGCACATGCATATTCATCAAAGCTCTTAACTATCATGTCACCTGTCTTTCAGAATACATTGTTCTTGGCAGAAAATACTGTTCTCATTGTGCTGTAGTAGAACAGGGGTTTTTCCACAATGACCTTAATCAAGCAAGCCTATGTGCCTATATATGGAGAGAGAGAAAGAGAAAGCAAAGTGTACTCCAGGGTTTGGTGAAGATACCAGGGAGTGGTCCAAGTGTTGATGATTTCTGGCCTCATTGTGCTATCATAGACATAGTTTGCAGACTCTCAAGGGGTCCATGGACCCCAGATTGAAAACCAGTGTTCTAGAACAACATTAAATAGACAGTGGCCTGTCTCAATGAATTCTATAGCACATTTATATCTTGGGGTTTGAATTCAGGATCAGACAGCTGGAAAAGGAACTGAAGCAAAAATAGTCCAATCAAATTAATTTTGCTCCTGAGGATGTTAAAAAGCACTATAAGAGCTAGGTATTATAATCATTTAATAAATCAAAGAGCAACTTCCTCTCACTGGAAACTCAATTTCCAGCAGATGGCAGGTGGGGAACCAAGTGGATTGAATCTGATTTTTAAAAGATCAAAACTGAATGATATGAAGAGATGCATCTTACAGAGGAAAGATTCACTGAAGTGCATGAAATTTATATGTGAGATTTAAAGTGTCTTTAGTGTGAGAAGATTAGATCAAAGAGAAAGGTCCTTTTGAGAATTACATTGTCAATGCAGGAGGAAAAGCCTAATTCCTGGGCTGTGAGGTAGGCAAGAGTTGACAAATAGAATATAAATGCAGGAATCCACAGATTTTTATATAAGTGAGTACAGCTGTATACAAAGATGAGACCCTGCCCAAAAAGAAAATGTAGAGAACTACAATACAATCACAATCATAATCTTTTGGGGATTAGGGCACTGAACTGGGCCTTAGGAAATATGGGCTCAGTTCCTGGCTCTGCTACAGATTTCCTTGGGCAAGTCATGTGTCTACCTTTCCCAGCTGTAAATTAGGGATAATATTTCCTTTCTCTTGACCTTTGTCTGTCTTGTCTATTTAGATTGTAAGCATTTTAGGACAGGGACTGTCTGCTATTGAGTTTATATAGCACCTAGTGCACTGTTTTTTAAATCTTGATTGGGTCTCTAGGGGCTCCCCAGTACAAATATTAAATGACAACAAAGGGGGGAGGTGGGAGACAGTGACTGAAAAAAGATCTGGGTTTTAAAGAGGTCCCCTGGCACATGTGAAGAGGGAGGCTGTGTTCTAGGAATAGGGAGCAGTGTGGAGAAAGGCACATATTGGGGATTGGGGTGAGACAGGAGGGGCACTCAGGAAAATGGATTATATTGAGCACTGAATTTTATCATCAGCTCATTAATTATGAGGGAGATTACGAGGGAATAAAAATCAGTACGGTAGATGAACCTTGGCGATATCAAATGCACCAGAATTAGCATGTGACTAATGTAATTATTTGATATAGTGATGATAAGAGTTGGATCAGAATATATATTTTAAAGGATAATAGGCTAAACTTTGCCATTTAGGCATAGCCCGGTATTCCTCCCTGAACTCACTGGGGCACAAGGGGAATATGCAGGCTGCGCTGTCCTTTAGGGAAATACATCCTACTCCCTACAGTGTATCTGTCCATCTCTGCCTCCTCCATAGAGTTACCCCCTTTTGGAATCAGAGGGAGCAATCCCCGTGCTCCCATGAGCATCGGACCTCCAATGTTCCAGGTGAGGCTCTTATGTGAGGTGTACAGAGTGGGTGGGAAGACTTCTTGTACCCGCCCAAAGGCCAGAGACAATCCAGTGGTGGCCAGACTGCTTGCATAGTTTTAAAATTATTCTTGATCTATGTCTTTGTAGAGTTGGCAACATCAAAATGTTAAGTGGAAGAGGCAGCTGCGGAGGGAGGGATGGAAAGGAAGAAAGCTAGCACTAGAATTGTTTCCAGAGTGTCTGAACTACTATTCTGATCAGCACAATCGTCTCTTGATAGACACTCTCTCAACTGGGGGTAGGGGGTGAAGGAGGTCTGAGATTTTCATATTAGACCCATGGTGTTATAAAGTGAGCTACAGTGTCCCACCTACATTTTTTATCTAGAACCACTGCAATGTATGTTATACTCTTGTGACTTTAACAGCTTACATTGTTTTTTGTCTAATGCTTTAACTAGGCCCATGAACCACTGGAAGGATTTTGTGATTGTGGTTTCTGATTTTCTAAAAATGTGAGTAGCAACAGTTCTTCCAGAGGGTAACTTGGAAAGGAAACATACTTTTTTTCCCTGAGCAAAAATGTCTCTTAAAAATTAAAGAAAAATCTATTACTTGTGCTATTCCAGGAGACTTGCCTATGTATGGGCTTGAGAATCTAAGAGCTTGTCAACAGAGAGAAATTTACTGGAATAATTATATAATTATAATTGCATTGTGGATTCATTGTCTCTGAATGCATGCCTAGTGCGGAGTTTTATTGACCATGCTTGACAGCTGTGGGCTCATTGCCTAGGTCCTTTGACTGAGTTCCCTCATTTCAAAGCAGGTAGTGTTGTTTGGATACTCAAAGTCTGCATTAGACTCAACAAAAAGGTATTGAAAGAATCAGCTTTTGCTGAAGTAACTAGCAGTTTCTTACGAATGGTATTGATTAGCATATACGGGTCACCACTGTCTTTTACGCAAAGTGTCAGATCTACTTGAAGTGAGTATTCACCCACGAAAGCTTATGCTCCAATACGTCTGTTAGTCTATAAGATGCCACAGGACTCTTTGTCGCTTTTTACAGATCCAGACTAACACTGCTACCCCTCTGATACCAAATGTGTATGTGAGTGCATCTCCCTTTTTAGCTGGTGTACTAATGCTGTTATAATTAGTAGAGAGTTTCCTGTAGTTGAAGGGTTTGTGTGTTTGGAGCAGAAGAACCTGAATTCAATGCTTCATGTTGCATGTGTGCACAGTATAGTTATTACTGTAGTATCTGAGTTGTATGTAGCACATGGATTTGTTTTGAAAACAATATGCATATTCATTTACCAGTTTTGGATATCTTTAATACATTTAATAAGTCTTCCCTTTCAGTGTAATTATAAAGTTAGCGAGAGAGAAGATTTTTGTGGCCAGATTTTTAGAATGACATGTACAAAATTGCACAGCTAATTTGCCCATTTTTGTAATGACTGTGCACAAAAAGTTGCAGACTTCCACATATAAGTGGCCAGTTCGATGAGAAAGTAGCCATCTATAAACACAAATACCCAATCTAAGTATGTAGTCACTGAAACTAGGTGTCCACATCATGTGAGCATGGAGTTTTGCATCCCCAGTCCCAGCCCATCAGGCCTTGTTTCCATCTCCTTGCCAAAGAAGAATTGTCCTGAGACTCTGTTGTTTTTTTTACAAGGATTATCAATTTGGAAGGCTATATTTGAAATGTAAATTGTTTAGTTTATTAAAGATTGGCCTGAACCAACCTCCCAGATCTGAACAGCCTTGCACTTTGGAGATCTAGATCTACATTTTGCATTTTGATCCCTTTTATTACTATTATTTTTATTGCTATAGTACCTAGAAGTCCTAGTCGTGGACCAGGACCCCATTGTGCTAGGTGCTGTACAAACATTGGTTCTCTCCTTCAGGTGACCTTTATGGCAGCAGACGTTTGTATGTTTTCTAGTTTTGAACCACGTAGACAACCAGTGGTGCTGAAAAGTGTAATGGTGTTGCTCATTTTCCTGTGCCCACCTTAAAAAAGTCAGAAGTTCTTTGAGAGCACAGTTCATTACTGCTTATTACAAGTTGACTTGGGAAATGTGCTTCTAAACATATCCTTTTGAGTGGCTCATGCCAGTTTTTGGGTGCTAATTCTGAAAATAAATCCCTCAGATGGTGTGTGCTCCTTTTTAGTTCTTTTCATGCACACCTGGGGGGGAATGTACTACATTTCAGCTGTCATACACGGATATAGACTTTATAATTTAAAAAAAAATCACAGTATGTGTATGCACAATTCAATACATAAATGGGCCTGACACATTTATGTATTTCTGTTGTGGAAGTATTTAATGGGTTCCAACTGGGGATTGGGACCCACAGAGCTTACAAATGCTCCTAGGAGCGTACGGTCCAAATAGAAGATGAGAGACAACAGGCAGATGTAACAAACAGCTGGAGGAGTACAAGGTAACAGTGGGATAATAAGGTTTAGTGTAATAAGCGGTGGTTGCAGCATGCCAACTGCCTACTGTTTGAGTGATTTGTGCGCATTGCAGCAGTGTGAGTTTTGAAGTATTGCTCAAATGTTTTTAAAAATATAGCCCTTCTTATTGTGGAAAAGAATGGAGTTGGAGAGCTGCTGCTCTTCAAAGCATGCTCCTGGTGGTGGTTATTGGGGTAGCACCTGTGCTTTGCACCTGCACCCTTTGTAAGGAAGCAGTTGCACATGTGCAGGTATCTGTCAGTTTCTTAAATTATTTGCATCACATTTATATCTTCCTTGTTTATATTTTGTAAATTTAAATTATTAATAGCCTTTTTTACCCTAAATTCTTTCAAATTTGATAGTAGAATGTAAGAGATTCAATTATGTAACAAAATTTGCCCATGAATTAGAATCACCTTTCCAGATCAAACAAATATCATTACTATTCATTATTTGTATTATGGTAGTGGCTAACAGCCCCAATGGATATGAGCACTCTATTGTGCTAGGCATTATACAAAGATGCAGTGAGGGAAAGCTTCACAGATTAAATAGTTTACAGTTTAAATATCACATCAGTAAATCTCATCAGCACATTGCAATCATAAAAATATCTCTTCTTAAGCTCCTTTAATGTATATAATGATCCTTCCTCAAATAAACCCATGAATAGACTTACAGTTTTGCACACATGGAGCCTTATTTGTAGCAATAGCCCTTAATTGTAAATAAGTGTCTGAAATAAAAAATAATTCTAATATAATATGATTGATATAGCTAATTTACCAATTCCCATATACAATAATATTCAAACACTATCTGAGAGCATTTACACCACGGGATATAGATGTACATAAGCCCCCTGCATCAAGGGAGCATAAATCCAGCTTAATCTTTAATACTCAAAGTTCTGATTTCGGAAATGAATTTGTTGGGTCTTTTACACAATGGCCATGCATAAACCAATGACTGTGAATAAAAATCTTTATATCTTGACAATGATTATGTCAATGAACCAAGACCAAAAACTTCTGTCTATCCAGGAAGTTAGAGATATGTGAATATTCTGTAACATGAAAAACAGGATGAAATGGATGATCCTGTATTAATTATTTTTTAGTTTCTATATCAATCATTTTTAACCCCATTTCAATAATGTTATGCATTTGCTTTTCCCAGTGAAATGTGGGGGTCATAATAAACCATCTGTAACAATTTATATCTGTTAATTCAAGTTACTTCAAAACTACAATTGCTTTACTCTGATCAGCTGACTCTAATAATTTGATTATCCCTTGATAATTGTACCTAGAAAGAGCTAACACAGTAGAAATGTCGTTACTTGTAAATTTCTGGAAAAATGACACATGACATAATGTCAAATGTAGTATATATTTTGTTGTCATTTTCAGTGTACAACTTAGCTATATTTTTTATTTTTTTACTGCTAGTTTGGAGCAGACACAGTTGCTCACAGGACATTTGAACCCTGCTTTTTGTTTCTGTAACTAGATTCTTCGGTTTCTGTAGTGCTTATCCTTCTTCTACGTAACTTTGCACTGCAGCCAGTGTGTCAAATAATTTTCCTTATGGGTCTCCTGGAGTCCTGGGGGTCAGCCTGCAAAGTGAAAAATGCAGAGATATAGGAATGGCTCAGCCAGCTGAAAGTTACGGGAAGGGAAAAGCTCCAGTTTCACTCAAGGAAAAAAAAAAGAAAGAAAGAAAGGAGCCATTCAATACAGACAGAGGCAATCTGGCTGAGAGTCAGTGAGGTTTAAAAATCCAAGAGGTCCAATAACTGAAAATCTGTACACATTCAAAGCAATATTTCAAATACCGCACAAGTGCAGATTAAAAAAAAAAAGTGTGATGTTTTTTCCATCTTGCTGGTGCATCTGGCCAGCCACGTTCCAAAACCATGTAATATTTCTTTCTCAAAAACTCTGAGAGCATGTGGCTAAGTCCAGCCCATGTCGTCAAAGGATGTGGGTGAAGGCCTCCTATTGGAATGACTCCTTTGGTCACTTTTCAGTAGGATGATGGCTGGCTGCTTCCATGAAAAAATGAATTACTTTTGTTATCCTATTAAAACATGAACACTGCCCTTGTTACTGTAAAACCTGCGCTAAGCTAAGGTTCCAGCAATGGTACAGTCATTAGCATCTGAAACTGAATTACTTTCTGCTGACAAGGTTCTAGTTTATAGTGTTCATTTTGTGCTGAATAAAATGACATGAAAAATAAGAGTCCTGGGATTTGAAGCACCTGGTTGTGAGTTTATACCAGAACTTTCATACTCCCTCCTTCTTTACCACCCTCCCCAGCACTCTCTTTCTCTGTCTCTCTCTCCACCTGTGTCTCTTTCTCTTTCTTTTTAATCCCCTTATTCATTGTTCCAGATTCTTCCCATAGTCCCAGACAGGCTCTGAAGCCATATATGAAAATGTAGGCAAAGGGCAAGAGATCAGTGAATAAAGCACTGAGTACTTACCTCTTAGAGCCCGTTATACTGTCAGCTCAGAGTTAAAGTGCAATAAATCTGGTGGTCTCACGTCAGTCCCTGGTGTATTGCAGTCCACCTCATAAAACTACTACATAATTAAGTACAGTTCAGTACAATTGGCAGTCTCTGCTCAGCAAAGGCCTAGGACTGAACGCATTAACTTGCTCCTGGTCCCTGTAGGTTGAGGTCTGAGCGGGGGAGTGAGAGCGGCAGTTGCCAGCACAATCCTTTTACCTGCTTGTGAGTAAAGAGAGAACTTCTTCAGTTTCCAGCATTCCAAGGAAAGATGAGAGTGGACTGCTCAGGTGACCCCTGAAAAGGAATGGTAGTAGCTTTATGGAGAGGTTGGCTTTGATCTCAGACAGGCTGGTAGTACCACCAAAACTTGTGATTGTCCACTTTTTGTTGGCCAGTGCAGAGTGACTTGCTAGTCTCAGTTCGGTTCTCAGTGACACGGTGTAATGGCTGTCGGTCTCAGTGGAGTGTCGAAGGTCGTAAAGATTGAACTGTCCTCTCCTATCTAAAGGCGATTGGTCCTCCATGTCAGCGTTGAGTTACACTGTCACTTTGTATAAACACAGGGCTTTGGTCTTCAGGGCAGCCAAGCCAGCACCTGCCACAAATATAGAATCTACTTCTTCAGAAAGGCACAAACTGGCAAAAGAAGCGGCATGTTTTTGCCATTTATTTCTATTTATGTAAATATTTCTTTCCTCCCTTATCCCTGACGTCTAATCAGAGTGCTATAAACATTTGCTTCAACTTCTCTGCTCAATAAACTGTTAGACTATCCTGTCTGTTTAAAAGGATGAAGTAGTCCAAAAGGTCCTGTGTTCATTCTTTAGTGTCTCATGCCTATAACTCCTTCAGGCTATTTGAGAGCTGCAAATAGTAAGCTCCGTTGGACGCCTACCACACACTTTGGCCTTTAATAGAAGTACTGCAGTGAATGCTTTCCTCTGGGCATATGTTCTTCTGGAAATTAGTCAAATCTCTTTTTTTAAAAAAATATTTTTTGCTTTAATCACTGTTAGAAAGTGTTTTAAGTGACTTTTAGCTCACGGTTAATGGCATTGAGAATGATGGATACTGCAGCTGGAGAACTGGTCATATCATAGCGGTGCCCCCTAGTGTGACTAGAAGGTTCTTGCATTCAGCTTTTCCACCCGGCAGTAAATGCAGGCTGGCTGTAAATGTTCAGTCTGGGCTGTGAATCGTTGTTCACAAAATCTCTTAAGGAAGGAAATTAATTTGCATTTTGAAAAATAAAATATCAATTTTGAGTTGTGTATGTGAAAAATAAATCAGATGGTCTAAACCAAAGCCCAGATCCAAACAGTCCCCACTTTTTTGGCTGGTATTAATATATTTTTAGCAAATTCACAACTCTTTTTGGGGTGAGATTCAGTCCTGTGCAGAGGGTTCTCAATGAATGTAAGCGTTTATCCTTACTGATATTATGCTAGCATCTAGAATGCCAACCAAGATCAAGGTCTATTATGCTAAGCTCTTAACATACACTTAGTAAAAAGCTCTTTGGGCACGGATGCTTTTACATTTAACTAGGCAAGATAGACAAAGGAGGTATTGGTTTTGATGTTTTTAGAGATAAAGAACTAAGGACATGGAGGGGGAAATCCTGGCCCCTTTGAAGTCAACAGTAAAGCTCCTATTGACTTTCGTGGACGAGGGTTTCACCTACAGAGATTGAGTGACTTGCCAAGGAAATTTGTGTCTGCACTAAGAAACAAACTGAGAGCTCCTGAGTCCTAGTCTAGTGCCTTAGTCATATGACCAGCATTCTACTTTAACTGTTCCAATACTGTATGATGGTAACTAAGCATTATTATCATCCCCATTTTACAGATGGGGAAACTGTAACCCAGAGAGACTAAGTGACTTGTCCAAGCACACAATGAATGAATGGCAAAATAGGAATAAAAACCAGGTCACTTTACAGTCAGTCTGAACCACAGGAAGCCTGGTCTCCTGGATTACAGTTCCTCCCTTTGGAATCTGAACTTGGAGCTGGATTTGAATTTCATGGCTGGTCCCTATTTCTGTCATGGGCTGAACCAATACCCTAGAGGAAAACACCCTGAATGCTGAGGAGTCCAAGATCTGGACTCAGAGCCAGATCCAAATTTTGGGAATCGGGTATTTTCTCTTAAAACAAAATCGTGAGCTCAGGGTTTTGGATCTCTCATAACTTTTAAAAAAGAGGGCCTGGAATTTTTTTAAAAAGAGGAAACCAAAATTTATAACCTGTTTTTCCATAAGGCAAACTTCTGGTCAAAGTCATTTTGGGGGATTTATTTTTAAGTGGCTGGCATACAACCATGCAACTTAGTGGAGTAAACTCTGCCTGAGTCCAAGGAGCTTGCACAGGTGTAAGTGAGGGCAGGCTTTGTCTCACTGACCACGCAGTATCCACCACACTTCTGGAGAATTGCTGTATTGTCATCATTAGAGTAGCGTGAAACAAAAAGTTTTGCCTTGTTTCATAAACCTTTCTAAGAACCTGAGCCCAGGGCTGTTGGTCTAACTGAGCTGTGCTTGGTGCAAAACCAGAATGGTGTGGAGAATGGTCCCCAGCATACTTTTGAGTGACTCTAACTTATGCCTGTGAAGGGACAGTCTGGGAGTCAGGGATTGATGAGATGTAGAGATGCCCTAACCAGGTCCTCTTTCCCCTGGACCTGCTTCCTTTTGCCATGGGTCAGTGGTTAGCATATGAACCTATGGCAGCTCTGTGGCACAGAATGATTCCTCAGTACAGGGGAAATGCTCACAGGCTTGGTTAAACCAAATCTGTGTGTACTTTGCACCAGCAGAATGTCACAAAGCAGCGCCAAGGATCTGGCCCCTACCCTGAATTGGGAATGAACTTGGACTGATGTTTTGGATGCAGAAGTTGGTGGCTTTGGCTTTCTCAGGTGGTGCAAATCCACATGCATTGCAACTGAAAAAAGGGTTTGCATAAAGTCCTACAAACTGACACTGAGGCTTTTGTACAGCTCTGTCTCTATGGTATCATGCCGTTATGTGTTTTAACTGCATGACTGCACACGAGGCCTATATGCTCATAGGGAGAGCTGTCCTCTTAGTGGAATAACAGAATGGTAGAGTCCTCTGCCACAGAGAGAATTTCACCCTAATTTCAAAACTCCTGCTGACTTCACTGGGATGGGGCTCAGATGTTTTGACAGTGATGGATAAGAGGATGGAGAATGCACACTCCATAGTTCTCCTTTTGGAATGGGTTTTGAAAGCTGACACTTTATCTGTCCCAATTAATGAAGGCCTCTTAAATTCTGCATCAAACCTTTTTACAGCCTGGAAGTTAGAAGACAAACTCCTCTACTAGCTCTTGTTTTAAAAGTTGATTTGTTTAATAACTATTTGAAGTTTGTTATCTTTATCCCAGTTTCATAAGCTTCTTAATTACTTTTTCAGACTTGTGTTGGCTGGGAAATTCAGAGGGAGAGTTCAGAGGAAAAAAAGAGTGACTACATGCAGGTTCTTTTCCAAAATGAAGTTTTAACATTAAGGGCAAATTCCGCCTTCAGTTACACCATGTGGTACCATCATAGAGTGGGAAGGAGTATGGAGACAGAATCACTTTGCCCTGCTCCCAATAATAATGAAGCTACTGTGCTCTTTCTGAGCTGAAGATGGGGAATCCACCTCTGAACTCTTACTACAAGGTTTATTGCAATCGTCTATGTCACAGATGCATACTGTATAGTTGCTTGGTCAAAGCCCATAAATCTGGTGATGCTATAAGCAACCTGTGACCAGGGATAACATCTGGTCTTCTCAAGTCAGCTCCTGATGGACCACAGTCAGACACTAAGCCCCTGAAGCACCTGTTCATCAGAAGTGTGGGTGGTCAAGAAAATAGCTGCACATCTCCTACCTGAAGCCACCAGCATCGTTTTAATTTTGGATCCGATCCTTGGCCCCTCTGTGGCTGCTTTGTACCCCTTTGGCACAACCATGCTCAGAATTCCACAAGAAGATTGCCCTTGTATAGGTGAATCCTTTGGAGGGATCAGGTCACTCTAGTATCACATATGTCACCCCTTTCTGTCATACGGCATAGAGGGTGTTGCTGGGAGAAAGGGAGTATGGCAGGGGCTGCCAGAACAGTCCTTTGAGGCTGGGGGCAGCAGGCTGTCCTGTATTATACCAGAAGACTTGTCTGGCAGCCATCACAAAGTCACATTTTCATCTCTGGCACCAGAGGGGCATTGGATGCACAAAGGCTGTACTGGAGAATCTGGCTCTTAGTTTCTGTCAGCATTTAGTCACTAGTTTCTGCAGCAGCATTCCTCACAAGGCTGGGCACAACTGGAGTCGGGAGCAGCCTCTAATACCCAGTATGAATCAGAAATAGGGTAGGATGGGGAGGGATGTCTTCTAACAGACTTAGAGATGCTGGAGTGAGTGGAGTTTAGACCCACTAGGACCTGGACCTATTGAGGCATAAGGAGTACATCTGACCCTGTGCCAGAGCTCTGATTCCTAACTGCTCCTAATGGCAAAGTTGATTGTTTCAGTCATATTTTGCATAATCAAACTGGGGCCTTGTTGGAAAGTATAATTAAAATGGTGGCTCGAACTGAGGGAGAAGAGACCCATTCATTCGTGCACGGCTGGCTCTGGCTTTTTTGCCGCCCCAGCCTCCCGCCGCCCCCCCCCGGCCCCCCCCCGGGCGGCCGGGGAGGGCACCGAGCCCAGCCGCAGGCCGCCCTCCCCGACCGGCCAGAGTGCCGGGGGGAGGGCGGCGAGCCTGCCGCGGCTCTGCTCTCCCCAGCGGCCAGAGCGCCGGGAGGAGGGCGGAGAGCCCGCCGCAGCTCCACTCTCCCCGGCGGCCAGAGCCGGAGCACCACGCCGCCCCCCTCCAGGTGCCGCCCCAAGCACAATCTTGGTGGGCTGGTGCCTGGAGCCGGCCCTGCACTCATGAAACAGAGACAAGTATTTCTTAAAAGTGTTTTGCAGATTCCATTTCTTAATCATTCCTATTCAATAGCTGTTTATTTAGCTACCAAATGTATTGGAACCAGTCACCACAGTTCTCCCTTAAGGGGGGGGGGGGGGCTACCCATTTGGCGTCAGCAAAGGGGTGAGCATGACAAGTCTGTGGTCACTGGTGGGGTACCTTTCTGATGTAAGGCCAGCGGATTGTCTTTCCACATGCAGATAGTAGAGCCTCACACCTCCAAAGTCATAAAAATAAGGCTTTTTAATCCACAGCTGAGGATTAAAAACTCCAGAAGCCAGGCCCAGTGGGACAGCGCCTTGATGTTGCCATGCTGGGTACTGGAGTTTTTAATGCCTAACTGCGAATTTCCTACCTCATTTTTTGTGGGGCACTCTCACTATGTTAACATTCTTGTCATACGGTCTTTGTTGTGTGAGTACTGCCACACTGTCAGCTTGAAGCTGAAATGCCATAAATCTGGTGGTCTCATGTCAGTCCCCTATGTATTGCAGTTCACCTCATAAAACTACTACTTAATTAAGTACAGTTCGGTACAATTGGCAGTCTCTGCTCAGCAGCAAAGGCCAAGGACTAAGCACATAAATGTACTGCTGTCGTGTTTATGCCATGAGAAACAGTAAAGGGCCTTGGACTGCTGAAGTGTGTGTGTGTGGAGGGGGAATTTAAGCAGAGCTGACAAAGAGATCCCTTTAGAACAACATTTATAAATCACTTTAAACCCCACTCTTTTAATCAGAGAGCAGCTTTTCTATTCATGAGGGGAGTGCTTTCTTTTTTTTCATATACATGAGTACCTCATCCATTCCAAAAAGTTTAAAAATAAACTAAGGAATTAGAAGGAAGTGTATGAACATTTGTGAATTGTTAGCATGTCCTGGTTTTTAGGGTTACCCAAATGCATTGCTTCAGGCTGTCTCACTTTAAGAATAAGCAAGAGATTATAATAATGAATATTTAATAACTCTTGGCACCTCTAAATCCAAGATGTCCAAGAACTTTACAAACATTAATGCATTGATCCTCCTAGTGCTCCTAGTAAAGGGGTAAATATTATTACCCCCTCTATACAAATGGGGAACCTGAGGGTCGGAGAAGTTAAGTGACTGTCAGTTGAGCAGCAAGTCAGTGGTGGAGGCAGAAATAGACCCGCAGCCTCCTGACTCCCAAACTGTGCTCTAACCTCTAGTATTATGATCTTATTATTGACTGGTATTTGTTCCAATTAAAAGAATTGTTATTATCCAAATAATAGGCATCTGAACAGCTATAATGGCTTCTTCTTTGGTGACGACTGGATAAGTGCTACAGGCTTCTCTTCAAGTCCTTAAGTCATCTATCTACTTAATAATTAATAATATATTCCGAGCATTTACATGGTGCCCCTTGCGGTGCCTGTGAGTTATCATTGCCCAAGTTAGGGAATAGCAAGAATGGATGGGGTTGACAGCTGGGAGATCCAAATTGAAACAGGTTGGAGAATTCTGTATACTGACCCAGCAAGCCATGGATATATTATAGTAGAGGGTACAGGGCACCATGCCCTGACATCATTTCACACCCCACCTCTTTCCATTCCCTAAAGTCTGTTAGAATCCATGGCAATTTTGCATTAAAAGTAATAACAGGCTATTGACCTGAAGTCCCCAGCATGAAAAGTATTTACTCCTCAGTACTAGGGACAGCCCTATAATTTGTAAGCAATGATTTTCCTCTGCCTTGTATTGAGATCCAGGGTTGGGTGAGGTGATGGGTTTCCTCCCGCTTCTGCTCTTGCTGCCAAAGGGAAAGATCAGGGTTGGGCAATTATAGTCTTCTTTCCCTCTTGTCCCATTGCAACACATACCAGGAGTTCCTGAATTAGCAAAAGTGTTTGTGTTCAATGCTTGTCACTGCTCAGTACTGTCAGTTACCCAACTAGTGGAAGTACAAAAAATATACAACATGGGGACAGTCGTAGGCATTTGAAAAGCTGAATGATAAAGAATGTGATTTTTTTTCCATATGCCCTGAAAATCTGTTGCAATCACCATTAATGTATGCATTATAAATCTCTGTAGCAAGGAGAGAAAAACAAGGCTAGCAAGATTTTTCTCCTAAGGATAGAAAACATGGAAGGTTAATGGAAAAAACTGCACAATGTGATTCACATCTCTCATGTATTGCAACAAAACAGTACAAAACTCAGTGCATGTGGCTAACTCTATGTCATGTCTTTCTTACAGATCTCAGGAGAAAGAAATGGAGAAAAATAGCAAATCTCCCCACATTACCATAGCAAACAAAATGGTAATCTGACACCAGGACAGAGCATGTCTTCAGGATACTTCTTACTAATATAGTCGTGTGCTACGGAGCATGAAAATGAGAGCAAGCTATCTGAAAATGGAGGTGGGGCAATACAGCAATCTGGATGCAGGGTCTCATTAAAAAGACATAAGGAAAATATATTTGTTAGGATTTGATTTGATTTTCCACTAGAAAGGAAAAAAGAAACTTGAAGGGGGTTTTGTTCTAAATATACTTGTGAGTATAAATATCACAAAATGGCACACTTGTTTAGATCAGAGGCTATGATAAAAAACACTGTATAAGGCATTTATTATTACAATTATTTAGATTAATATCATCATCAACTCTTTTACATCATGATCCCACATGCAGCCACTTGAAACTTGTTCTTCTCAGTTGTGTCCCAGAATCCTTTGCATAGATTTCCTCCACACTTCTAAGGAGGTTCTGGTTCCCTTGGTGATCTGAAGTAAATGCTGAGAACACTGGTTACTGTCTATGGCAGGGGTGGCCAAACTTATTGACCCTCCAAGCCACATATGACAATCTTCAGAAGTTCGAGAGCCAGGGCACACCTGCCGGGGTTCAGGGCTTCAGCCCCGCTCCTGCAGAAATCCCAAGCCCCAGCAGGTACGCGCTGCAGGGCTAAAGCCCTGAGATGCCCCCTCCCCACTGGGCAGAAGCCCCTACCACACCACCCTGCTGCAAGGCAGAGGTCACAAGCTCCCTCCCCCCGCAAGTATGGTAGGTGAAGAATGGGGGGCGAGGGCTCCACAAGCAGCACTTTAATGGTAAAAGAGCCGCATGTGACTTGTGAGCCACAGTTCGGCCACCCCTGGGCTATGGCATCTGAATGGGAACAACTGAAAATGAACAAATTTGCCTCAACAAACAGTTGGACTCAGTATAAGGGAGCAGGCTGACTGGATTCCTCCAGACAGGTGCTGGTGACCCTGTGAGGGTCATGCGGTACAAACTGAGAACTGCTGTATTAGCCTGTCTCCTGAAAATTAGCTGTTTGAATAGTGAGAAATGACTGAAATGAAACGACTAGTCATCCTTCACTGGAAACAACTCTCTGAGATGTGAACTCCCATGTGAATTCTTTCCCATGTAAACAAGCATTCTGCTACTCCAAAACATCATTCCTACATAGAAAATTGAATAGCAGATTATTTGTAAGAATTCTGCGATGATAATACTTTTTTGCATTTGTGATTCTATTACAGTAGAGCCTAGAGGCCCCCTACAAATTCAAGGCCCCATTGTGCTAGGTTCTCAGCCAGCATAAAGCTAGACATGCTCCCTGTCTCAAATTGCTTACAGCAACTGTGGTATATACTCACTTGGTGCTAAACCCCACAATCTTCTTTACTTGGAATAATTCAGTTGGGCTTAGGCCTTCTTGCTCACTCACATGACACTCCCATTGAAGTGGAAGTGCAAGTGCAGCAAGCAAAATTTGACTGGTTTCATTGGGAATTTGGAGTAGATGCACTTCAGGACTGTACTCCTGGGGAATCCAGTCAGATATAAGCTATGACAAATATATTCCTGAGAATGATTCTTGAACAAATCCTTTATTAGCCAGGTTAAAGCTCAGTGTTGCTTCACAGATGTACATGTTGTTCCCTAAGGTACTTTTTAATTGTGGAGAAACTATATGAAAGGAAGGCAACTGTTCTTTTTAAGGTTGCATAGTAAAAAGAAATTATGGACTAGATCCTCAGCTAGTGTAAATTGGCCTAGCTCCATTGGTCCTAAATTACTATATGGTCCACATATCTGAAATGTGCAACATGGAGGCTGTCTGCTAAATAGAAAATGTAGATGTCAGTGGCAGAAGTTTTGTAACACAAAAAACCCCCAACCCCCTCCCGAATAAACCCCAAAACACATGTTCCAATTTACAGGTCAGTTGATATCCTCTCCTGAGGCTGCCGTAATTTCTAGTTTGGACATGTCACTAGATCAATGCCACAATTCATCAGTGAGGCAATACCCAGTAAAGTAGCTGCCATTTGAAAGTCACACTGTGAATCTGAAAACATGGAGCCAAAAATCTCTCAATACACTTTCCTACTTCATTAGTTTTTGCTTTATATAGATATATATATATACACACACACACACACACACTTTTTTTTGAGTGAATAATCATGTCTGCCTTAAGACAGATGGGTCTATGGGCTGTGCCTGTTAAATGAAGAACAGGAAATTGTTTCCAGCATGGCAGTAATGTAAGGACATTCTGAATGATGATTCCCCCCTTCCCCCACTGAATATACATTTCTCTATGTAAGCATAGGCTCATCTCTTATTATACATAGACACACAGAGATGCTATAAATAAAGGTGCACCTTTACAGAAGAAAAGCCATTGTGAATCTTTTGTGCTCATGCATCTCATGAGATTCCATAGCTGACGTCTTTTTTTATTACTGTTATAGTCAGAGAGTTGTGACACAGACATAACTGTGTGTCCAGAGCTGACATCTTCACAGACCTCATTTTCTGCTGCCTTGTGCCATGCGAAGTTCTATTCCCCTCGGCAAGGTGTGTGTAAAATGCTAACATGAATGGCACAGTTTTATCACTCTCTCTGTTCTTACTTTGCACAAATGTAAAGGACTACACAATTTGCAAGGCAGGGGAGAATCAGGCCCTTCTGTAGAAATAAGGGATAGGGTTAAGAGCGCTATTTCCTTGAAAATGAAATCTAGTTTCTTGCTTCTAGGAAATGAAGCCACCTATTAATGAAGTCAAAGAGATTGTCATGTAACTCAATGCATCTATCTCTCTAGTCTGCGAAAGATGATTCCCAACACACACACGATGACAAAACAGTAACTTCTGGGCACTGAAATGGAGAAGGCCAGGAATGGCGGGGGTTATGATGATGCATTGACTGCAAAACAAGTGTTACATTACATACTTAATGCAGAAGTTAAACTAACAAAGCATACAAATCTAGAATACTTATAATAAAAGAGGTAGTTTTTTTCCCTCTCAGTGAAAATATATTGCTTCTGTGGACCAGACTATGACACCTGGAAATCTTTACAAGTTTTGGAAGAATTCAACTATGCTTGCAATGGTACCAGAAGATAAGTTAAGCACTCCAAGGGAACATTTATGGGAGCCACAATTTATTTCTGCATTAATACTACCTATAAAATAGGTTTTTAGACATTTATGATGTAGAAAACAGTAAGTGAAATACTGAGATGAAAACCAGCAAATGAGAAATTTATGACCAAATTGAAGACAACTTAACAGAGTTTTAGTTCTAACCCCAACTGCAGTTTAACAAATACCATGCATCATTAAAAACAAATTTGTATTCTTAATGGTAATGTCTATAATATCTCCAGATGACAGCTCATAGTCAGAACACTTGATCTCTTCCCGATGACAAGAAAATGATGAAAACAGGAGAGAAATGCAAACTCTACACTTCAAATATTTTGTCACTGGATTATAGGGACTGGTTTTCTGCTGCCTTGCAGTCTGGGCAAGGGAGGTGCAAAACCTTACTGCCAGTGTTTGTTAGTGGAGAATTCTAATTTGATAGCACAGATGTAAATGACTGCCCAAGGTGTCAGATAGGGCCTGATTCTCCAGTATCTCCCTTTGCTGAAGTTAAGATCAGTCAAGTTGCCTTTGCTCTGAAATTTGAGATTCCATCTCAGGACAGAGAGCACTGGCATGGATATCTAGGGGAGGAAGGATGACTCAGTGGTTAGGATGCTAGCCTGGGACTCTAGAGCAGGGGTTCTCAAACTTCATTGCACCGTGACCCCTTTCTGACAACAAAAATTACTACATGACCCTAGGAGGGGCGATCAAATCCTGAGCCTGCCCAAGCCCTGCTGCCCACGGGGGAGGGGAGGGAGGCAAAGCCCAAGGGTTTTAGTCCAGGTGGGGGTCCTGTAACCTGAGCCCTGCCACCCATGCCCAAAGTCTGAGCCCTGCTGCCCAGGGCTGTAGCACTCAGGCTTCAGCTTCAGACCTGCATGGTGGGGCTCACGCTTTGTCTTCAGCCCCCGGGCCCCCGCAGGTGTAACACTAGCCCTGGCAACCCCATTAAAATAGGGTCCTGACCCACTTTGGGTCCCAACCCACAGGTTGAGAACCCCTACTCTAGAGAGTCCCTGTTCTGCCACAGTCTTCCTGTGTGCCCTCAGGCAAGTCACTTAGGCCCAAATCATCCACGGTATTTAGGCAGCTATCTCTAACTGAAATCAATGGGTGTTAGGCACCTAAATACCTTTGAGGATCTGGGCCTTAGTTTCTTTGGGCCTTAGTTGCTTCCCTATCTCACAGGCTGCTATGTGAGTAAATACATTAAAAGTCTGTGAAGCGCTCAGCTACTTCACTGATGGGGCCATATAACTACCTAAGATAGCTATTACATCTAATACCTGCAATACAGCATTAGTCTCTATTATATATATTGCTAGTAGTTTTGTATTTTAGTTACACGTAGGGTCACATTTAGTTCCCACATTGAAGCAGTCCCTATCAACCTGTATCTTGCATACTGCACACATGGTATGAAAAAGGAGATTTTAAAACCTTTTTTATACTATTGTTAATTATTATGAAGAGGTTTAAAATAATGTTAACGGTAAAATAAAGGTGAATTACTCTGAAGAGGCCATTGAGCTGTTATATGGCTAAACTTTTATCATTCAGTCGTAGATTCACAGGCATTTGAGCACTTTCAACTGCTCAAGAATAAAATCCTAAATGAAAATTCCTTCTTTATTTCATACACTGACCTAAAGTCTGCTGATCACAAATGCAGACAACAAAAAGGTTCTCTGCCCTAATTAATTAGTACATTGATTTACTTCTGAGCCCCTTGTGGCCTGAAAGTTCATGTACTAAGTTGTATCTTTGTCATGACCATGAAGTCCAAGGCAAAACCCTGTGACTTTAAGGGAATTTTCCTTGGAAGTTAGTCTTTGTCACTCTGGCCAACCTGCTACTAAGCATGAATATCTACACTACAGCTTTATGTATATCCAGTATAGTAGAGTATGAGATGTTAAAATGGTGTTAAATGATTAGTGAAATATTACCAAATAATTTTAAAACAATTTGAACTGTAAAATAAAGGAGAATTATTTGACTTTGTCATCATTTGCTATTGCAGCTAATTCTGATTTAAAATATTCTTTGCCAGGATTTTTCTTTTTCTTTTTCTTTTTAAATTAAAAGCATTTTTTGCCATGACTAATATCCCCCTTTAACTCTAATTTATACATGTGCTTCGTAAACAGATTTCCCATTAGCCACCTTGTCCAACACCTGCTGACTTGACAGTCTGCAAAACAAATATCTGCCTTGGCATTAGACAAATGCCTCAGTTGTTAACCCACCTCCAGCTCACTACAAATAATAGCAGGGTAGTAGGAGTGTGCTTTTGGGGGTAGTGGGAAAAATAAAAGACAATATATTATCTTCCTCTTTATTCAGCAGCCTGCATTCTTTCTTGACCAATGAATTCTTTCTTGCTCTAGCCAATTGTAAGAACTTGTTTTTAGAGCTATCAGAGTCTGATTTTTCTTCCTACAGTGCCATGCACTTCATGGCTCAGTAGGAATGTATGTTTTTCTTTCAACATTGGAAGTACAAACACATTTTACGTTTTGGAAACTGTGTAATTGAACTAATTGGATAACTTGTTCTAGAGTTGTCTGTTGTACATGGATCAAATCTAAACATGTCTTTTTAAAACCCTGAATAAAAAGTGAAGGCCTGATTCTCCTCTTCCTTGCACCAGTGTAAATCAGGAGTAATTCAGTTGAAGTCAATGCAGTTACATGAGTGTCAGTGAGATCAGACCAATGTTTTCTGTTTTGCATCAAGGATATTTTTTATTATAATTGTTGCCTATATTTTCACAGACTGAGTTAATGATTCGGGAGATACATAGTGGGCCAAACTTATGCTGGTGTGTGGGTTGATGCAAATCCCATTTACGAGAGATTTCATGCAAAACTTGGTAACTGTTCACATGTATACCCATTTCCCTCTTCTTCATATATAGCATACCAGGATATTGTCTCTGAAAATATCAACATTGGTTATATGCTTTCCATGATGAGAGTGTACTATATTACACAATGACTAAGTTAGCACATAGGCACGTATATATCTGTACTCAGACTTCCAGTTAAAAAAAAAAAAAAAAAAAAGAAAAAAGCCAAAACAACACTCAGACAAAAAGGATGGAGTTTTATTCAAAGACACTACACCTGGAGCCCTTCAAAAGAATGGAGCATTATGGGTAAAGGTCCGGCGGATTCAGGAAGTTCTGTGTACGTGATATTGTTTGTACTCATGTGTGTCTCTGACTTATTTCCAACAAGACAAATAACAAGGAACTTACGGCATTTTTATACCCATTACAGTCGCAAAAATAATATTTAAATACCCTTTTATTTCAACATCAAAGTATGCAGAAAAGAATAGCCTGTTCCTGGGGAAATTACGAGACAGAAAGCCAGGACACTTTGCTATCTTTTGAAGCAAATCGTTTGTCTCGCTAGGGACCTCAGGAAAATAGGTCATTTCAAAAAGTCAACCCTATGCTTTTTGCGCTGTTATCAAACTAATAAATTTAATGTGAGGCAGAGTCAAAGAATTATTACTGAAAAAGACAAAATACAGACAAATTGTGTAGAATTACACTGAAATGAGCGAATGCTATTCAGCATTACCAATGACAACAAATTGTCCGTTAGTTATTCACTTGAAAGTGTAGTGGGATATCAGAGTCAATGAGAAATGAGCAGTCATTCAAAGAATATACCAGATATATCATTCAAAGTCTAAGGGGCTGCTGAATTCCATTTCCTTAGTGGCAGGCTGATCCAAAGCCTACTGAAGTCAATGGAAAGACCCCAGGGATGTCCTCTGGACTTAGATCAGGTTATATGACCCTGTCAGGTGCTGGATGCTTTCAACTTTACCTGAGGTGGGTTACTGCTAAGCACCTCCCAGTGCTGTGCACCTCTCAGAAGGGCTAGAAACTTTTTTTTTTTAAATGACAGCTGAGATTTCTCCCTGAGGGGTTAAAGGTGGGTTATGTCAAAAAGGTCTTGCACAAGCCCTCTTTAGCTCATCACTGTAACTTGTTGAGCTCTTTTGGGTTTTTATGCGTCATCCGTGACCTCACCCACCCTGCTCCCATGAAACACAGTTTGAACAATGTGTGTTAATCTGACTAGGAAAATATTGACAGCCCTCACTTTCAAAATTCAACCTTGGAAGATGCAAATCGCACTAGAAGGGTATGTGGTTGTTCTCACTTTTTAGTTGGGAGTTTAGAGCTAGGGTGTTGAACCAAAAAGGTGTTAGGAGTGGGGCCCTTGAAGTCATACTTGGAGGGTGTTTAATTGCGCTGACTCATTGAAGTGGTGTTGGGGGAGAGAAAGCAACTATCCCCTAGACATATGGAATAGCTTAATCCAAAATTGGACTGCCTGGCCTCCTCGCTGCTTCAGGGAAGGGGTATACTGTGACAAGTCTATTCATGCCCAGTACATGCTCCCCGATGCACCAGCACAGCTACCTCACTGGGACCGTTTGGGGAGGGAGCCGTGGCTACACCCATTCCACACCCTTTCTCATCCGCCTGTGCCCAGAGCCTGCAGCCACACCTGGGATGTGGGTAGCTGGTGCAGGAGCACAAGGAAGCATCTATTAGGCCGCTGTATAGCCCAAGCCACAATTTGGCCTCTAATCACAGTTGTCTATTGGATCCTCAGGAACTGGATGTGATGTTATTAAGTCCAAGTTTTATTAAACTGTTTTAAGTTGCTGAATTGGAAATTGAAAAATGTCAGTTATTAGGTGGTCTACAAGTCTGTGATTTAACAAAGAGGTTTGATTTTTAAGATTAAATTTTTCATGTGATCATTTGACAGCGGGATTAATACACATACACAGTGGGGAGAATATATAGCATAATAGTAATATAAGGGGTGAAAGATAAAAGAAAATGAAATGCCAGGACAAAAGTAAAGGATTTCAGAAAGACCTTCATGAAAGTATGGGGATTTAGTGGTTATAGAGGGGATTAAGAAATAGAAGTGAATTTTGCTATTCTACTTGCTTTAAAAACCACAAAAAAATAGTTTTTCCATTTTGCTTTTGGTTTGGAACCCTTATGTGCAAATTAAATTTAAACAGATGTGCACCAGCTATTTGGTTTCAAATGCTCGAAGAAAGACCATGTCTGCATTTCCACCAATATAAAGTGACATACAACCACCATAAAATGAAAGTCATTGTATGATAGAGCTATTTATCTTGTTCGTTTAAGATAGAGAAACATTTTAAATGAAAATGTAAACAGACCATTAAACCTCACTGTAGGGGGATGCCAAAAATGTTACTTTTAAAACATATGCTAGAAATTAGAAAATTGAAAATGAAAAATGAAACATTGTAACTGTTAGACCAAGGAGGGAGAACAGGAAGAAGTGTGTGTGTGTGTGTGTGTGTGTGTGTGTGTGTGTGCGTGCGTGCGTGTGTGTGTGTGTGTGTGTGTGTGTGTGTGTAAGGGGGGCAGGATGGGACCGGACAGGCGGGAGACACAATAGCATGTGAGGACAGTCTTGCATCCAGTAGTTATTTTAAATCCTATTTGCTAATTAGAATTTATATTACTGGGTTGTTGGGGGAGGAGAGGGAAGCATTTTGCTAATGCAGCACTTGGTTTGTTTCTCTGTGTGGCTCTCGGCTGTTGATTCTTCTCACAGAAAACAAATATGCACCGTTCCCCTCAAAGTCAGGAAATGTAGAGTCAGCGCCTCAGCTGGTGCAAATCAAATTAGCACCAATCAGTGGAGCTATGCCGATTTAGCCCAGTTGTTCCCAGTTGTTGTAAGCCTGGCCCATATTCCTCAGTCAAATGGGAGGTGATAGCATCCATTTTGTTTTTGTTCTTTCTGATGGTTTTGCTTTTCCAGCCCTTAACAGGGTGCCTGGGTAAACTTGGCCGTCTCATCAGACACAGCCTCTGCCACAGAGCAGGTTTTGAGAAGTTCCTGTTTCTGTGCTGACTTTCTCCTTTTGCATGTATCTTTTCTTCCCCCAGCTCTTCTCCGTCCTTTGCTAAATTCCTTCTAATCCTGCTAATTTCCGCCCCTCTTATTCCACACATTAATACTTACTTCCCATTTTTGCCACTCTCCTTAAAGCTTCTACTTAAGGCTTTGCAGATATTGCTAAATGTCAGAAGTGCCATTATTCAGCAGAAATCTTCCCTCCCTCTCCCCTCTCACATCCAGGCCGGCACTAAATCAGGCTATTTTCTCTCTATATCACCAGAATTAACAATTTCCTCATTATCTCCACTGCCAAAACTTTAATCCATCCTCTAGCAATTTCTTGCCTCAACTACTGTAACATGTCACCTTTCTAACTTTCAGTCTGTCCAAAATGCCACTGCCAAGCTTATCTTCTCCTGCCATTCATACCATTCTCCTTGAAACTGTGCTGGCTTGCCCTCTTCTCTTGTTTGCAGTTCAATCATCTCGTCCTTCAAAAACGCTCCACATTTCATTCTCTGCTTACTATAGTGCCCTTATTTTTCTTATACACCGCTACCTCGATATAACACGACCCGATATAACATGAATTCGGATATAACATGGTAAAGCAGTGCTCTGGGGGAAGGGGGAGGGTAGGGCGGGGCTGCGCATTCTGGTGGATCAAAGCAAGTTTGATATAACGCGGTTTCACCTATAACGCGGTGAGATTTTTTGGCTCCCGAGGACAGCGTTATATCGAGGTAGAGGTGTATTATGTCTTGCTCCTGCTAATCTGCTGTGACTGCCCCCTTATATCTCTTTTTCACACTCCCAGTTTTGTGCCTCCCTCTATGCCAGTGGCTCTCAACCTTTCCAGACTACTGTCCCTCTTTCAGGAGTCTGATTTGTCTGGGGTACCCCCAAGTTTCTCCTCACTTAAAAATGACTTGCTTACAAAATCAGTCATAAAAATACAAAAGTTATCATTTTTACCATATAATTTTAAAATAAATCAATTGGAATATAAACATTGTATTTACATGTCAGTGTATAGTATATAGAGCAGCACAGACAAGTCATTGTCTATATGAAATTTTAGTTTGTACTGACTTCGCTAGTGCTTTTCATGTAGCCTGTTGTAAAACTAGACAAATATGTAGATGAGTTGATGTACCCCCTGGAAGGCCTCTGCATACCCCCAGGGGCACGTGTACCCTTGGCTGAGACCCACTGCTCTATACTGCCACCTGATTAATGTGTGTCGGTGCCCTCTATTTCCTTCTCCATATCACTTCTTGACAGTCCACCTGGTCCATAAGGATAACATCTCTGTGCTACTTTTTGGCCCTGATTCTGATCTCATTTACAAAGTGTAAATCAGGAGGACCTCCATCATATTCAGTCGAGTTCAAACCAGTGCAAAACCAATCTAAGCAAAAGATGGAATTCTAGCCATTTCCGTGGCACTTTGTGTAGACCTTTACACCTGTGCACAGCATAGAGAACGCTCTTTGTTTTTAAAGTCTATGGCTCTGATTCTCACCTGTGCCAGAGATAGCCTTAGAGCAATTGAAGACTGGGGGACAAAAGATGGCTCTCAGTTACCTTTGGGCTTCCCTAATTCTGCCAACAACCAGAGTGGCCCTTGTTGCAAGTTAGAGCAGCCTCTGCTCTAACCTGTGTTGGCTTGTCAAAGTCTCCTATAAGCCATTACACCTGCTGGGGATTGCTGGAATGTGTCACTCTCTGGCCACATTCTTCCCCTAATTTGTCCTCTTCCACTCTAGCCATGTCTCCTTAGAGATGGTGGTGTATTGCTATCTAAGCAGGCTTTGTGCTAATTGGGTATTTCCTGCGGTGTGGGGGAATTTCCAGATGTCAGGTTAGGGCAGCCTTGGAACAGTGCAAAACAACCTTATTGGAGGCATATCTGGCCGTATCAATATGGGTCTCTAGACTGAATATTATGAGACAGGGCTTTTGTATTTTGTTCAGTATATTTTACTTGTTACAAAGCACCATGTACAGTTTTGGTACTTCCCAAGTAATAATAACTATAGTAACCCAGTAATAATAGTGCTTTCTGCATGGATATTTTTATGAGTGTAATTATATTGCATGTGTTTAATAATTTTAATTTCAAGATATCTTTGCAAATTTCCTCAAATTAAATTGTAATTATCCCCTCTCCTATGCAACAGATTACAAGTGTATGATGGATCTATTCTTATTTTTTCTCTCTAGTCTAGCCAAGCCCCCATATGCAATATTTCACCTATATTAAAGCTGTGTCTCATTGATATTACGTGCGTTTCAACCTAGCTGCATTCGGGTCTATTTATTTTGGCTGTTGTATCATCACATATTTAAACGAGAGGAAATAGCTATGTGCCTTCTAAATTACTAACACTAAGGGGAGCACTTAATCTTTGGACTATTTTAACTATAAATCCAATATCAACACGTGTGTCAGAAAACACATGAATTCTTTGTGCCTAAATATTCAGGGATCATGATTAATACTTAATGCAAAACACTCATATTAGGTGCATGAAAATGGAATGCCAGTTGCATTAAGCCTCATTAAAAAGGTTTAAAGTCGACATATAATTATATATTTTTTAAAAGTCACATATCTCCTGAACCAGTCCTGTTTCTTTGCCATTTTGTCATTGCAGTTCTTCTGGTAATAGCTCTTCCATCTGAGTATCTGACTTTATGGCCAGATTCCCCATACAGACGCACATACATGGCATGGAGATAGTGATTGGGAGCGAGTAGGGAGGAGAGACCATACCTTCCCTGAGATCCCTGCATGAGGGCAGGCCTGCCCCAGCTGACTCAGCCAAGAAAATGTTGAGGGGGCTGACCAGCCCTACCTCCCAGTAAGACTAAGTGGCCCCTGGACTGGAAGATCCCCTTCACCCACAGACCAAGGGAGGACAGCAACGATTCCCCCTGAGTCACAACTGCACCCCACTTTAAATATGGGGGCTCTGATTGAGCTCCCTTTCCCAGGGCTCTTCTTCTTGCTCCCACAGGTCCTTTTGGGAGAGCTGTTGCTCGCTGCCTCCTTCTGGAACTCCCCAAGATCTGACAACAGAGTGACTGGCAGTTTCTCTATTGGTCTGACAGTGCTGGTCTCAGAATTGGTCAGAGCAGTGAGTGGCGCACCTCTGCACAAGTAAGGACATGTCTCATGGACTTCAATGGGAACAGTTACATGGGTAAATGGACAAGGAGTGTATCCAAGGAGTGTTATAATAACTCACAAATACAGGTAGGTACAACTTCAGAAAGGCTTTTCTGGGGCTTTGACTCTGCCCTTTTAGGGACTCAGTGAGACCACTCCTCATGACATCTTTGTGAATGATGGTGCTGAAAGACCTATGGGGAGTTAGCCACATCTGATTGCCTGATCCTGATGTGTGTATCTGCATACTGTATGCATTTGGGAGTATTTTATACTATCTTTTAAAGTGTGTTGTATACACACTGTAATGTTCTGTGGGTTTCACTTTAAGCAGTAGCTCTGCACTCAAGGAGCAATTCTAGTCGGAGAGAATCAGGCAGTGAACAAACATTACTGGGAACGAGCAACAGTTTCTAAACAGAGCGTCTCACTACAATGATACTACTACTGCAATTCTCCAAGATCTAACTACCTACGGATTCAGTAAAACAGTGTCTGTGAGAATCTTTATAATAGTGCCATCTAGTGACCCGCTGGCAAACATATCTTTTAACTTATATACCCCTCTATCTTTTTAAGTGATTTTAAAACGTCTGGTATTGTGAGGATAAATCCATTAATGTTTGTGAGGTGCTCAGGTACCTCAGTGAGGTTCATCATAAACAGTCTATAAATAAAATGTGTCTAGCTGATAACACACACATCCGTTTGATTTATGCATTGTGTACAGTGTGATGCTCTCTTTGCAAAGTGTGCACAGTTCCCATGGGAGCTTTGCAGTGTGCACATGGTCCAGATGCAGGCCGAGGATGATGAGGAGTGGCCAGCAGAGACTCAGATGAGGTATCAATGGATCTAAAATGCTCAGAGTGGCAGACACACATATTCTGTTTGGAGCAGGGACCATCGGTTTGGTTAGTATGGTGCTTAGCAAAATGGGGCACTGATCCTGACTGGAGCCTCTAGATGCTACAGAATGCTTATATTTAATAATAATAAATAGAGACAAGGGTCGGAGGAATGAGAAGGAATAGGCAACATTTGAAGGTGGGAGAGAGTCAGGGGGACCATCACATGGGTTTGGTAAGACTGAGAGTAAGGTGTTAATGTTTTCCTGGTGACTAATAAGATGAACCTGAATAATAGATGGATAAAGTTGTCTCAGAGTTTCTAGTTGTTCTGTGACTGCCATTGTAACACAGTGGGCTCAGTCCTGCAATAGGGAGGTGAGGAGGCTATCTGGCACTCTGAACTTGAAACTCAAAGGGAAACTCAGGGAACCCCAAACCATGCAAAAGAAAGCCAGTGTGTGTTTCATGGCCCTAGTTCTATAGTTCTAAGATTACAGCTGTGGAGAATGAGGCAGATACCATATTATTTTGTATGAGTATTATATGTGCCTCAGTTTACCTGCTTGATACTATTCTGGCTGACTGCATGGTGTTAGATTTAAAGAAGGCTGTTAGGGAAAGCAAGCAGGAAATGAAACAATGACAGAGACAAGGTATGTCTAGGAAGGATGCCAAGGGTCCTTAAGAGAAACAATGGATGAGCTAGTCATTGGGAAATGCTTACCTGCCTATCACCAAAAGGCCAGACACTAAAATCAAAAGATCATGAAGCAGTTAAAACCCCCAGCCTAGAGGAAAAGAAGGGGGAAGCAGGCAGCCACTTCTTGGGGAGAGACACTGAGATAGGCAGAATGCAGCAGGGCTATGGGACTAAGGCAGGGGCTCTGCAGGATGTGCCAGACACAGCTGGATTCATTTAAGCTTTGAGAGAGGTGATGAGCTGCAGGATAGACCCAGGTGTGCAGGCCACCATTTCTCTCTGCTTGCTGTACACCTTTGGGTGACTGGCTGATACATCTGTTTGGAAGGAGCTGTTATGAATCAGCTGCTGGTCTCAGATACATCACACGGAGCATCTTGCAGGTACCAAGTGCAGTTGGGTTAGTATGATTCACTTTGGGATCCAGTCTATGAGTGGTAGGACCCAGTGTAAGGAGAAAGTAGCAAAACTTGAGGGACTGCAAGAGGGGCTAAGGCACTGCTTGCCCTATAACTGTGGCAGGAGGCTGGAAATGGGGAGAAGGGTGTAGCCTGGTGATGCAGTCTAAAGTGGGGTGAGCCGCAGAGTTCTACTCTGAAAAGAGTGCAGGCCTGCCACTTGTAGGCAGTACCTATAGTAAGATCACAGGTGTAGCTTGCACCTGAGCCATCACACCAGCTTTACTTTTATAGCAAGGGGATTTCATCCCAAGTACATAATAAAGGCATGACTGCATACTGTAGCCAGGATGTAACATTACCTTGAAAATCTATGCCACGTTTATGTCACTCCTTCACTGAAATCTTGCTCTTTGGAAGATTCTTGTATGTGTGTGAAATATAAGCATGTCTCTATTTGGACCCTGGCAGGCAAATCTTCCTGCGTTTTGTCTTAGAAGTCTGTGGATCTGTGCTTAGCGGCCTAACTGGGTGTGTGTGTCGGGGAAGGATGTATTTTTCCTCCTACAGCTGTATTTTTTTTTTTTTGGCAATCTGGTTCATTGTTCTAAACCCATACCTCTCCATATGTCTGTAGTTATACATTATTGTGTCTATCATGAGCCTTGTTATATGAGTCAAATTTGGGGCAGGTTTCTTGGTAGTTTCTGGACACAATCTAGACCTGTATGGTCACTGTGTTTAGGTTAGCTGAAAAACAAACAAACAACAAAAAAACCCATGGTCCCAACAAAGTATGCAGTAAGAATTTCTCCCCATTCTCGTTTCCTGGTACTGGTAACTTAGTCACAGAACTGGCACAGCAGCAGTATAGCAGTATTTTACAGGCGCGATTGCAACCCTTCGTGTCACGTGGAGTATTACTCAATAATGTAATTTATATGCTGCACTCTCACCTTTTAGCTGTGGCGTCTCAGGCCATCGTATCTGGGCCTGGGATCTGATCATTCTGGAGTCTATGCTGTCTACATGGGAACGGGTATGCCTTAGTTCCTGTTGAAATGTTCAGTGGACAGTGCCACGCTCAACAAACAGTCATGTTGCTTAGGTCCCATTATGCACCAGCCTCTTCCATTTCTGATTCCACAAAGTCTCTGTGTGAGAGCATGCTTCTGTGTGTTTTATCATGATGTAATCTCATTTGGGACACCTTTTTCCAGTGGTCCTTAGGTTAAATTGAACTGCAGCACCTTGGAAAATTTTTTTTTTAAAGAGCTGCTTTCAAAATCCAACAGCTGTGTATAAAGAAAGCATCAAAGCTGTCACACGTTATTTGAAGTCATACCAGTAAATATACTTGATGACAGGATCTTTCTAGCCCAAATAGCAGAGCTCCGTCAAGTGAACTAGATGAGGGACTGTGCCAGCTAGTATTTAATTTAGTCATTAAGAACTAGTCATACTGTGAATGCTTATTCTTTTTTGGGCAATTCCAAAGTGGTTTACAATATATTATTATTAGAATGCATCTCCAGGTGGCTTTCTTACACCCAGAATTCCTAGTTCTCATTCTTAATGTGTGAGCAAATGTTAAGTCTTAGCAAGATATACTGCGGTGTTGTAGCTTTTGCTCTGAAAGATTCTGTGTAGAGCCAGTGGTCCTGAATGAACTGGATGAGCAGCAAGAGAGTATGCTGTGTGCCTTGGGTTTGGTTTAGAATTAATCCTTGAGGCACAGTTGTGCCATTGGAAGCAGAAATTGGTGGTGTGCTCAGATTCCTGAAAGAAGAGATTACCTGCATGATGTTTGACCCCTTCTGTTCCAGGACTTGTAAATAAAACAAGTTATACTCAGGCTATGTCTGCATTTGGAGCTGGGGATCTGATTCCCTGCTCACGTAGATGTACCTGTGCTAGCTGTGCTTGAGCTATTGCAATAACACACGTTTACGCAGCTCCAAGTAGTGTAACCTTAGACATACCTAGACTCCACATCACTGATTTCTCTATTCCACTTGGAAACCACTAATAACTCAGAATTCTGCTGCCATTCGATGTGAGCATGGGACTGTCAGAAGAGGAGGCACAATTTATTTGATCCTTAGTGAAATTACTCTAAATATGTATTGGTGTATCTGAGAGCAGAATCTGGCCAGTATGTCTGATTTATCATTCCCCAGGGGTTTTGAGTCCTCAGCACATTCAGGCCTTGTCTACACTGGCTAATTTTTGATGTGCTAATCACCACTTACACTCCTTCATCTGCCTGTAATACACCACACATCACACACAAAGGTAATCTCAACAATACATGGGTAAGGCGAAGATTTTGTCATGCACAGTTTTTAGTAAAGGCCAAAGACAGGACGTGGGCAATAAATCATGGAAGCCTGAGCCTTATGGCCCAGGGCTGAAGTCACAGAGGTCACATAACATCACAGACTCAATGACCAACTCGTAGCCTTATGCATGGGCCATCGCAGTGCCATTTGGACTGCACTTGTTCTAAGCAAAGGTAATATCATGTCCTCTCCTATCACTGTGTCAGTCTCCACCAGTACAGTGGCCTGGTAGGCAGCTGGTGCAGCAGCTGTCATCTGTCAAGATGGCTGCCTACAGGCCTCTGCCATTGCCTACTCTGTTGGGTCCCTCCTTTCTGTGCAGGCCTAAGAGCAGTTGAGATGGTACTTAGCTACTTTTGCTTCTGCTTGGCCCTGCAACCTTGATCTCAGACCCATGTCACAAAAACATAATGGAAAATACTACTCTGGACTATTTTTATTGTGGTTATTTTTCTCTCTCATCTCAAAAACCAGAAATGACAAATCAATGGTTAGTTAGCAGATGCACAGGCAGGCTCGCCCTCCCCCCAGTACACTATTCTGGAGGTTGTCATGGGTGTGTGGGTGTTGTTTTAGCAGTGCCCCCCTCACTCCTGAGAGGAGGTCATTAGTTAACTGATACACAGCAATACTATTCCTCCCCTTGCTGCCCAGGCCTCCAGTAAAGTCACTAACCACTGCAAAGTGCCCCAGTGCCCATTCAGTCTTCTCAGTCCTCCCAGAGGTGTGATGCAGCTTCTGGAGGCTCAGTTGGAGTAGGTAGGAGCATAGGTGCCAACGCCATGGGTGCTCTGGGGCTGGAGCACCCACGGGGAAAAATCACCCACCGGCAGCTCACCTCCACCTCCTCCCCTGAGCCAGGGCCGGCTCCAGGCACCAGCTTAACAAGCAGGTGCTTGGGGCGGCCAAAGGAGTGGGGCGGCACCTGCGGCAATTCGGGGGCAGCAGATCCCTCACTCCCTCTAGGAGCGAAGGACCTGCCGCTGAACTGCCGCCGCTGATTGTGGCTTTTTTTTTTTTTTTTTTTCCCCCCCAATTGCCGCCGCTGATTGTGATCGCGGATTTTTTTTTTTTTTTTTTTTTTTTGCTTGGGGCGGCAGAAATGCTGGAGCTGGCCCTGCCCTGAGCGTGCTGTGTGCCTGATTTTGCCCCCTAGTTAGCTTGCGCTGGGAAACAGCTGTTTCATGTGCTGGGAGGGAGGGGGAATGTGGTGCGCTTGGGGAAAAGGCGGGGCCGGGGTGGGGATTTGGTGAAGGGGTCCAATAGGGGCAGGTAGGGGGTGGAATTGGGGCGGGGACTTTGGGGAAGGGGTTGGAATGGGGGCACGGCAGGGGTGGGGAAAGGGTGGAGTCGGGGCAGGGCCAGGGGCAGGGAGGCGTGAGCACCCACTGGCAACAGGGAAAGTTGGCGCCTATGGGTAGGAGAAGAGTAATGGAGGGAACTTACATGGTCCCAGAGCTTGGGCTGGTGCCTGAGCCTGAATGTCTACACAGCAATTTTTCAACCCCGGAGCCAAGCCACACGAGCCTGAGTCAGCTGACCAGGGCCAGCCACGGCCGTACTTGTAAACGTACCCTGTGTGAACCCGCACAGGATCCCTAGTGTAGATGCTGTGCAGCGTCGCAGCTTACACTGGTACAAATTGCAATGGTGCAACAATCTAATGTGGTTTCAGAGTAGCAGCCGTGTTAGTCTGTATCCGCAAAAAGAAGAACAGGAGTACTTGTGGCATCCGAAGAAGTGGGCTGTAGTCCACGAAAGCTTATGCTCTAATAAATTTGTTAGTCTCTAAGGTGCCACAAGTACTCCTGTTCTTCTTTTAATCTAATGTGGAAGCAGATAAACGCAATTTGAAAGTGGCTTCAGCTGATTACATGGAACAGAAACAAAGACATTATATGCCTGATCCAACTTCAGTGGAAAGATTCCCAGGGACATAGATCAGGCCCTAACTGAATATCTCTGCACAAATTGCCAAAATTTAAAAAACCTAGCCCCATGGATGATTTCCAAGTTGACCCTATTACAGGGTCTGTTATGTGCAGTGATGTGCTTGCAGGTCACGTCGTATAATGCATGTGGTATAATAGTGAATGCAACAAGCTAGCCATGTATTAGAATGATTCTGCAAAACTCTTTGGTAACCATGTACTCAGTAAAGTTATTTAATGCCTTTAGAAGAGCAGCTTTTGTAGCAAGGGTGGCCAAATTTACTGACCCTCTGAGCCACATACGTCAATCTTCAGAAGTTCAAGAGCCTGGCGCACCTGCCAGTGCTCAGGGCTTCAGTCCTGTAGGGGGGGGGTCTCAGGACTTGAGCCCCAGGAGAAGTGCATGCCCAGGCGCAGGGCTTCAGCCCCATTCCTGCTGAAGTGCCAAGCCCCAGCAGGTGTGCCTTGCAGGGCTGAAGCCCTGAGACCCCCTCCTCACTGGGCAGAAGCCAGAGGCAATGCATGGGGGGACACATGGGGTCACGTGCCCCACCTCCCCCCAATTTTTGCCAGGGTCCCACTCAGTCATATGGTGCCACCAGGCCTCCTCCCTGAATGGCAGCTGCTGGAGCCGGTGAGCTAGGAGCTGTGGCTGTGGGGAGAGGCAGCAGCAAACAGCTGAGAGTTGCAGGGACAGCCCCTGCTTTTGCTGCTACCTCTCCCCATGGAGCTAAAGCAGCGGGCCCTCCCTGCTGTTCCCAGCTGTTTGCAGCTGTCTCTTCATGCAGAGCTAACACCTGGGAGCTACAGGGAGGGGCCCCTGAGGGTAGGAGGTGGGTGTCTGGGGGGGCATGACTCAAGCTGTTGGGGGTGCAAACCTTTAAATTGTGCCACCCCCACTCTCAGCAGGCACCAATTGTTTCTGGCAGAAGCCCCTAGACCCACCACCCTACTGCAGGGAAGAAGCCCTGAGCTCTCCGCCCCCCTCCCCGGTCTGGTAGGTGGAGAATGGGTGTGTGGGGGGGAGGCATGGGACCTGCGGGGCTCCGGGAGCTGCACTTCAACTGTAAAAGAGCCACATGCAGTTCATGAGCCACAGTTTGGCCACCCTGTTTTATAGACTTATCACCTTTTTTTATTTTAGTGGGGACCTCTCTTTTTTTTCTTTTCCTGATGCCCTTGATACTAATCAAATGCTGATGCCTATGGCATAAGGAAAATATTTGCTCCACATTTTGAAGATTAATTTGTACTAGTATTTGCCAAATTCCTTGTTTCTTTATTTCTGCCTCAATATACAAAACTAACTCTCCCAATCCATCCACTTGAGCAAGGCATCCGGGTTTTTCTTGGCTGTTTGTTTGTTTGTTTTGCCATAGTTGCTCATGGTCAGCCTAAACAGACGCTGTGGGTTTAAAGTTGCATTTGTGCAAGTCCTAAAGCATCATTGCTCTCTTAAAAACAAAATAAAATTACCCCCTCCCCCACAAACACACCACCACATAGCAGGGACAGCTTACAAGAAAACAGGAAAACAAAAAGCAGCAGGGGAACTCAGTGGTAAATTGAAAGATGGTCTAGAATCTGAGCAGACTTTCACATGATCTTATCCACGTGCAACAATTTTCCTAATTTTCTTCAAGCCAGATTTGGACAAATGCATGCAGAGGGTGAAATGTTCTCTCAATTAATTCCATATAAACAGTAGAAGATTTGAGGAAAACATAGTTGTAATTTCATACCATCGTCATTTTAAAATTTGGAAATCTGGTCAAACTGAATTGGGAATGTACTCCCCCCGCCCCTGCCCTGAAGGATCCAAACCAGGAACCTCAGATTTGAACACCCATGTATATTAGCAGGGTACCAAATCCAGCCCTCAGTTTTTGGCACTAGACCATCTCTAATTTTTCCATAGATTTTTTTCCCCATGTACTTTCTGGATTTTTTTACTTTGTCTATGTATATGATATGATATTATTTATAACAGTAGTGCCTAGAGACCAACCAGGAATGGGGTCTCACTGTACAAACTTAGAAGTAGACAGGCCCTCCCTTGAAAAGCTTACAGTCTAAATAGACCAGACACAAGGTGGGGAGAGGGGTCTAACACATAAGCAAAGTGAACAACGTGATAGCAGCAAACATCATATTAGTTCCATGATTTTGAGGGGGTTTTAGTTAGGAGGGCATTAGCTAAGTGGAAAGACAAGGGAGAGGAGGAGGTGTGATGGGGTACAGAGCAGGTGAGATGAGAGAGGGGAGAAAGACATGAGGACAGGAGTTGAGTGAGGCTGAGGTGGAGAGATTGTGAGATGTGATGGGGGCAGAGTTGGGATTGGAGCAAAGAGTCAATTTCTCGGACCATGCAGTCTGCTTCACTTTGATAGAGAGGGGTTTCCCAACATCAGACAGTTGGGTAATGATGTGAGGGATGCCACTTCAACAACCTGGATGGATAGTTAGTTGAGTGCTAATGGAAATTCGTTGTGCCAGTCCCATACACATAAAGAGGAAGCTAGTTCTCTGTGTATTTTAAACTACTGATGATTTTTTTAAAAAAGAGAATTCATTCAAACCTTGTCTATCCTCAAAAATATTAAATTGTTAACCTGGTTCCTGTCCAAAATACTGAAGACTTTAAAACACTGTTTCAGATGAAATAGTATGCTGGGTTTTGCCTGCAATGCAAAAATTTTCATTGCATATTATAATGAAAATACTCCTTGGTTTACCATGGTCTTATACAAGCTATGTCCATAAGATGGAGCTCTTGTGCTTTGAAAGGAATTACTGAGTACTTGCTCATCACTTGCTTTGGTTGCAAAGTGGCTTTTCATTGAACAAATGATGATGATGAATATTATTTAACATTTCTATTGCAGTAGCAGCTAGAGGCCAATTGGCTGGGGCTCCATTGTGCTAGGTGCTGTACAACCATGAAATCCTAATTGAGAAATGCCCTATCAAACATGAAAATGAAAGCTACTGTTTTATCTATTTAAACAGTAGATTCCACAAAATGTTTCATAGTATTATCAAAGTATAGTAAATTTACCTACCTTTCCAATATCTAAGAAATTCTATCTAGATATCAATTATGGATTAGATAGATTATAGTCAACATGGATTCACCAAGGGCAAGTCATGCCTGACCAACCTGATTGCCTTCTCTGATGAGATAACTGGCTCTGTGGATATGGGGAAAGCAGTGGATGTGATATACCTTGACTTTAGCAAAGCTTTTGATATGGTCTCCCACAGTATTCTTGCCAGCAAGTTTAAAAAGTATGGATTGGATGAATGGACTATAAGGTGGATAGAAAGCTGGTTAGATCATTGGGCTCAACAGGTTGTGATCAATGGCTCAATGTCTAGTTGGCAGCTAGTATCAAGCGGAGTGACCCAGGGGTCGTTCCTGAGGCCGGTTTTGTTCAACATATTTATTAATGATCTGGATGATGGGATGGATTGCACCCTCAGCAAGTTCGCAGATGACACTAAGCTGGTGGGAGAGGTAGATATGCTGGAGGGTAGGGATACGGTCCAGAGTGACCTAGACAAATTGGAGGATTGGGCCAAAAGAAATCTGATGAGGTTCAACAAGGACAAGTACAGAGTCCATGGGAAGGAAGAATCCCATGCACCGCTACAGGCTGGGGACTGAATGGCTAAGCAGCAGTTCTGCAGAAAAGGACCTGGGGATTACAGTGGATGAGAAGCTGGATATGAGTCAGCAGTATGCCCCTGTTGCCAAGAAGGCTAATGGCATATTGGTCTGCATTAGTAGGAGCATTGCTAGCAGATCGAGAAAAGTGATTATTCCCCTCTATTGGGCACTGGTGAGGCCACATCTGGAGTATTATGTCCAGTTTTTGGCCCCGCACTACAGAAAGGATGTGGACAAATCGGAGTGAGTCCAGTGGAGGGCAATTAAAATGATCAGGGGGCTGGGGCACATGACTTACGAGGAGAGGCTGAGGGAACTGGGCTTGCTTAGTCTGCAGAAGAGAAGAGTGAGGCGGAATTTGATAGCAGCCTTCAACTACCTGAAGGGGGGTTCCAAAGAGGATGGTGCTCGGCTGTTCTCAGTGGTGGCAGATGATAGAACAAGGAACAATGGTCTCAAGTTGCAGTGGGGAAGTCTAGGTTGGATATTAGGAAAAACTATTTCACTAGGAGGGTGGTGAAGCACTGGAATGGGTCACCTAGGGAGGTGGTGGAATCTCCATCCTTAGAGGTTTTTAAGGCTCAGCTTGACAAAGCCCTGGCTGGGATGATTTAGTTGGTGTTGGTCCTGCTTTAAGCAGGTGGTTGGACTAGATGACCTCCTGAAGTCTCTTCCAACCCTAATCTTCTTTGATTCTATGATTACACAGACAAACAATACAGCCTTGATTATCCAAATCACAGAGATCCCCAAACTCCCTGTTTTCCATAACATAATCTTATTGCCTATTTATTAATTACATTGCAATTTCCCTTTAATACCCAACAGCTTGATTATTCATATCATACAAGTATAATCAATTCATTCAAATAAAAAGTAAGTGTGTAGTTCATGACAAAGTGTGGTATTAACTGCAATTATAATTAATAGTTACATTTACAATATAAGTGGAAAACTACAGTTATTGCAATAAAATAAATTATGTATTTGGAATGTTATTTGGCTGATTGTTAAAAATATATATAAAGCAGTAGAGAGTCATGGGGCAAATAAAACAGCTAGACAAGATAAGAGAATTTTTCCCTAGAAGGATATAAAATATTCTCAAATGAAGTGATAACTCCTTTTAGTTTCTCTAATGTGCTTTGCATATTTAGACATAAGTATTTTAACTTTTGATGACATGGGAACATAGGGTCTGATCCTGGTCTCACAGAAGTCAAAATGCAAAATCCCTGTTGATTTCAGTGGGGCAGGATCAAAGCTATATAGATCAGTGTTGACATATATAATGCTCTCAGAGAGTGATTTGAAATCTTCAGTTACATACATTATTTTCCCCAAGATTCTTTTCTGATTTTTTTCCTTTTAGGCATTTTTGTCTTTTCAGTATAACTAGAAATCCCAACAGGTCTGCACTGAACATTCTGGGGGGGGGAAAGTGTAATAATTAATAATAATTTTTTTGCCTCTTACTATTAGATAACTAGATGAAATAATAGAATAGCTGCTGTGACACATGCCCTGCTACATAAGTCTTAACATTGTTCTTAATGACCAGGAGTAGTTCCTGGGCCTACCTCATTAATTGAATAAGGTTCCCCCACCCCCCAAATCTATCAAATAAATATCATTCCAAATTGTTACTTAATTTTACTTTTGAATTTTCCTTTATTAAGCAAAACTCTAATTTGTGTGTGGAATGGCTGCCATTTAGTCAGATGCTATGGCGTTTGAACGAGGGACCTCCAGAGCTAAAAAGCAGGAGCTGCTACAACTTGAACTAAAACGTCAAGGGTGTACAGCTATGGCTGTAACAGACTCTTATCTTCCGTGCATTGGCATTGGGGAGAACCTGTAACACATACGCAACAGTGGGCTACATATATAGTTAATAGTCAAATTCTAGTAGATAACATTAGTGGCCTTCATAGCCTGTGACTCGGGAGACCTATGTTAAATTCCCACCTCAGCCACAGACCTCCTGTGTGACCTTGAGCAAGTCATCTGAGCTATGTTTTACCTCAGCTCTCCTCTAAAATGGGGCAAATACCTTCCTGCCTCCTAGGGGTGTGTGTGAAGATAAAATCTGCTAATGGCTGTGAGGCACTCTGATATTAGACAGATGAGGGCCATACAAGCAGATAGATTCCTTTTGCGTTGTAGGTAATACAAGATATAAATAATCCTTATCAAATGTACTCAAGTATATAGAGTCACCTAAAGGCAATGTGTGCAGGGTGTCTGCTTATATACAAGTCAGTTATGGGAGCTGGTGTCATCCCTACTTAGGGACTATATCATTGGGGAGGAAAAAGAGAGAGGCTGCTGGTTTGGCCAGTGGTAGCCCATCCTCCGGTTATAACAAGCTTACTGGTGGCTCTTATAAGAGATGTTTTCAGGGCACCTCTCGCTTCCTAAACCTGGTAAGAGTTTGGGAACCTGCATTCTGACCCAAGACTAACTGCTCTTGTTTCCTTATTTTCATTCCAAGGAATGGTTTCCCTGGATACGACCTCCTAGTTGACATGCAGTGTTGTAGCTGTGTTGGTCCCAAGATATTAGAGAGACTAGATGGGTGAGGTAATATCTTTCATTGGATCAGTCTCTCGCACCAACAGAATTTGGTCCAATAAAAGATTTTACCTCATCCACTTTATCCCCCCCAGTTGACAGACAGAGCGCATGATTCTGATCTCACTGTGGCTTAAATCGGGATTTACTGAAGTCAGTGGAGTTACAAAGACGTAAACCTGGTCTGAGTGAGATCAGAATTGGGTCCAGACAGATCAAGAGATGTTAGTCTAAATGTGGGGCAGTTTTTATAAGTTAGAAGATAGGGAAGTCAAGAGGGTGACATACTCTGGTTGGTACATAAGTGAGTATATACAATGTATTATTTAGAGATTGTCCATTTTCATTTAAAAAATATAGAAATCTTATACTTAATTTAATATTTATTAAATAAAATAATTGAAAGAGTTGCAGCAGGGCAAACCAACTGAACGATAAACCCCCAGCATTTCAGCACTCATCTCTGTTGGGGAATAACAACTCTTCTGTTCCTCATTTGATTTTATATATGTCTAGAGGGCTGCCCAGGGTGGGGGGCAAGTGGGGCATTTTGCTCACTTCACTTGCTTCACTCGCTCCGGGGGCTCGGAAAACTCTCGCGGGGCCCGGGCCCCCGGAGCTTCTTCCGCTCCGGGTCTTCGGCTGCAGTTTGGTGGCGGGGGATCCTTCTGCTCCGGGACCCGCCGCCGAAGTGCTGGGTCTTCAGCGGCAATTTGGCGGCGGGTGCCCCCTGCTGCTGAAGACCCCAGGCCCCCTGAATCCTCTGGGCGGCCCTGATGTCTAGTCAGCTGTTTCCTCAGATGCTGACTTCAGCTTGTTTATGCCAGGCCACCTCAGAGAGCTCAGTTATTTCTCTTTTAAAATTTCCTCATTTAGGGACTGGTCTTGGGAAGTCTTCCTGTAGATTTTCATGGGTGTTGAAAATCTACTGGATTGGGGCTCTTCAGTGTCTTCCATGATTTTACAGATTTTTGCCAAACCGTTGCATGTTGTTGTTAAAAGTATGTTCTGCACTGTAAGTTCCGAATGGTAATGTCACAGCAATGGGATATTTCTTATTTCATTTACAGTTCTACAACCAGCCCCTCAGCTAATATCAACTGGAGCCAATGGAGTTGCACCTGCTGAGGATCTCACCCCCTAATACATCAGCATACATTTATTTTGCTAGCATTTGTGACTGTTGAATATAATCAATAAATTAAAAATCTCCAATTGGACTGTCACTAATATAATCCTTTCATCTCCTATAATCTATAACAGATGCGTGGGCCTACTCTGGCAAGGTATTGAGTGCTGCTGTCCAGGCACTGATGTTTTAGCCAGCTGGGGTTGAGTGTGTTCAGCATGGCACCTGGCAAGACATCTTCTGGAACATAAATTCATAAGTTGCCACCCGTGTAATGCAACTGTACCAGTTTAAAGAAAGGAGTTAACATACATAGAAATCCAGGAAAGAGGTGTTGGAAACTGGATCAAACACAGAGCCTTCCATCTGTCTCTATGGCACTAGTTTGAATTCAGTCCAGACTGTAGTAGCCCTTGCCATCTGACATCTGTTCAATGGCCTTTGGGAATAGATTGCTGCCCTTGAGAATCTCGTTCAGGTCTCATTGGACTGGTGAGCATACCACAACTAATGCCAACACAATTGACCCTATTTGGCACCAGCACTAAACACACTGACATTTCTTCTAAAGTAAATCCATGTGAAAATAGTCCATAAAAACAGGCTTCTTAGAACTCCTCCTTTGGAACAAATCCTGCAGTCTTTCCTCAGTTTTAATTTAAACCTTTTCTCAGGCAAACCTTGCGCTTAACATTAATGGATGCTTCACCTGTGTAAGGACTGAGTAAAAATTGAGGAAAAGTTTCTGGTTTTGCCCTGAGTGAGGCTGGATAGAGTTATTACCACAGGAATAGAGGGTTCATCCCCTCCTCCTTGAATTTTCCTTATTCCTTTTCATCACGAGCTAAAATGCTGGCACATTCTGTCTTTGCCTGCTTGCAACTGGAAATTGTTTGCTTTTACAAATATAAACATGCAACTTTTCAACTGGATTTTGGTCTGGAGTAGTGCAGCTTTGAATGTGAAAAGAATACAGCTTTTTCAAGATGAACTCTCCCCCATGCTTTCTGGTTTGCACCTGGTGAGGAAAAGAGACTTACTTGTTTCATGATTTCTTAAATTTAATTGGTTAAAATATAATGAAATTAACACTTTCTAGGAAATGATCAAATCCATCGATTCACATTTCAAAATACACAGATAATGTCATTTGTTTGGCAAAATTCAGTGGGTCTGATTGTGGTTTTTTTTTTTTTTTTTTTTTTTTTTTACATATGCCAGGGTTATTCCCCCTAATTGAGAAAACGTGGAAAGGTGACTTAATCCATCTTACTCTCCCCACACACAGACTTGGTACAGCTGAGGATTCACCCCAATACCTTTAAATAATATGAAGTTATATTTTAATATATCCTTCAAGTGTGTTTCTATGCTGAATAGGCAGTTTTTTCCAGTGGGTAGAGTATGGCACTGGGACTCTAGAACCATAGGTCTATTCCTGGCTCTACTGACCTGACCTGACCTGGCTCTACTGACCTTGAGCAAGTAACTTCCAGGCTCGGTGACTCTGCTTCCCCTTTTACTTTTTTATCTTCTCTATTTGGATTAGGAATTCTATGATGCAGGGACTGTCTTTTACTGAAGTCAATGGTAGTGGTGCCATCTTCAATGAGTACAGGATGAGACCTGCTATGTTCATACAGTGCCTGACACAACGGGACACATCTGGAGCCTCTAGATGCTACTGTAAGAATAAATATGAAAAGTGGCTCTATTAAAAAGGCATCAGAGAGTTTAACATTTATTTCTTTTCAATGATCCCCTCCACCCCCCATATTGTACTTGCTCACAGTACAACTTTAAAAAGGGTTTATCTAGCTGCTAGCTTTTAGACTGAGCCTGGGACTGAATGTCAAGCCGTGTTCTTTCTGGCTAGTGGATCATTCCAATTACTAAGATTTTTGACATTGGAATTAGCTTCACTCCAAAAAGTAACTTTAAAATGGTACCTTCTTACGCATCAGGTCTGTTCCCAGTGTGAATGCTGTCCACTGACTGCAGTGGCAACAATACACAGGTGCTGCTCTTTATCCCTATGTTTAATGCTGCTGATCCCGCAAGACTAGAGAGTGGCCTGGATTCCACTGCTCCTTGTGCATCGTCAACAGAGTTGTTTATTTAGCTCCAGTCAGCTACACCTGTGCAGACTCAGTGCAGGCAATGGGATTGTACAAGTGGAAGAGAGGGCCTAATATGGCTAGTAGAACCTTTTTTTGTGATAGCAGAAGCTAGTCAAATGCAGACTAGAAATAAAGCACAGGTTTTTTTTTTTTTTTAACAGTGTGGGTAATTGGCTGTTGGAACAAAGTACCCATTGAAGTCTTTAAATCCAGGCTGTCTAAAAGACGTGCTCAACCAGAAGTCATTGGCTTGGTGCAGGAATCGCTTGGTGAAATTCTATGGCCTGTGCTATGCTGGAGGTCAGGTTAGATGATCATAATGGTCTCTTGTGGCCTTAAATCTATGAATATGAGTACTCAGCTTGACCCTTGGAGCCCAGTCTGAGTTTGCAGCACTGGTAGTCAGAAAAACACGTTTTTACTTGTGCACTGAGGAAATGTCATGTGAAAATCACTGTCACCAAACAAACATGGCACCCACAATATGGTTTTCACAGGGTAGAACCACACATTGGCACTTCTGTTGCTGGTGCATACAGCAGAACTGGAATCCATCTCCATCTTCCAGAGCTCTGTTAGCCCTGCAGCGTTAATAGGAGTAAAAAGTAGTGACAACTTATTTGAGTCAGTAAAGTTAGTGGCTGTAACTCTGAATTTAGGGAGCATTTCTGTTGATTAAGGTCCTGAAACAGTGAGGCATGTAAGCATGTTGGAGTAGAACTGACTTAAGCCCAAGCTTAAAGTTCAGCACATGCTTATGTTTTGTCCTGAACTGGGGCTTAAAAGGTAAGATTTTTAGATAGTCACTCGCTTAACTATAATTGCACTTTCAAGTAAGCGAAAAGGAGTTTCCAGAAAGTTCTATTTTAAAATGTAACAAAAAAAAAAGAAAAAAGTTGTAACAATGAAATTCACTTATATGAGATCTCCACATATCTTTGGGTGTTGAGCACATGGGACTTTTGTCTGTGCGCCTCTAGATAAGGTGTGTGGTGCCTGGTGTATTCTATGATACTCTGGGAGCTCTGGACTTCTGGGAATCTCACAGCTTATTTGGGGCACAAATGCGAGTTAGGTACCTAGCTTTAGTTACTAATTCTGTTTACGAAATATAAACAGTACTGTTGATAGTACGAGTTATTCAGACCAAATAGGTGCTTAGCTTTAGGCAGCCAAGGTCGAAAATATTGACGTAAGTGACTTGTCTAAGGTCATACAATGTGACGGTGGCACAGCCCGAAATAGAGCTAAGGTCTGCAGACGCTCAGCCCACGCTACCTCCTCTATACAGCAACTGCATTTCTTAAGGTATATTATTGCTTATATATTTATCTTTCGGAACATGCGAAAAAGACTTAAAATACACAAGACAAATTATCTGATGTATTTCTCTGGAAAAATGTTGTGTATTTTAAATGCAGCCAAAATACAGAGTGCCTGCCAGCTGTAACAATAATCACTCATTTTCTGTTTCGAGCTCATTGTGAAATTACCAAGCCGGGAAGGAGCAATTTTAACATAAGGCTCTTTGTCATTTTCAGAGATTTTCTTCTCCCTTTTGTTTTTGGAAGCAGGATGTACTGCCTGAGGAGTTTTTCAATTTGATCATATTTTGCCCTCCTTGCCACAGAGATCTAATCTAAGCTAAACTGGGCATACACCACATGCATCCCCATAATTCCTGAGCTGCTTTCTGACCCGTTCAGAGGAGCAGGTAATGGCATTCATAGGGTTAAACACAAGAAAATCGGCTGAATTGCAGAATTCCTCACTGTTTGCCAGTCAAGTGTATGGGACAGAAGACGTTCATCGGCTGATTTGTTTTTGAACTGTGGCTTGTAGACTTGGACTATGTTAGTACATAGAGCTCAATTGACACTGAAACATCCATTTGATAAATATTTACCTTTCTTTTCTTTTTCTCAAGTGTGTTCATTCATTGTGCTCAGATCCAATGTCTGTCCTCTTGGCCTTAGCAGGCTAGTGTTTGAAAAGTATTTTGCACATATGCGCAAGCCCAGAAAACATACCTACCAAAGGGATGATGCATTGCTTTTTCTTTAATGTGAATGCAATTTTTGTTGTTGTAGAGTGCATTTCTTTGTATTCTGTTTAGAATCTGGAAAGACTTCATTAAATTGCGTGTATTACTAGTAGTTCAGTTAACTGCACAGTAGCTGCATAGTTCAGCTATTACTATAGTGAACTGAGGTCCCAAAACTGCTCATTACCCTGTAATCACTCCAGATAAATTGGAGCACCCAGGGCATTTTGTCTTTTCATCAATTCATTTGGAAAAGACTGTTAGCATGTGTGATGATGATAAGGAAGATAAGAAAAAATCCTTGACATGCATAAAAAAAACTGGTTATGGCATTGTGCAGTGGTGAGAACAACATACAAAGCCCTAAAAGCCAAATGCCCTCAGGTCTACATGCACAGGTCTCCTCTAAGTTACCTGGACTCTGTGTGTGTGTGTGTGTGTGTGTGTGTGTGTGTGCACGTGCGCGCGCAGAATTTGACCTAGGTCTACACTAGGAAATTAGGTTGGCATAACTAGATTGCTCAGGGTTGTGAAGCAGTTAAACTGACCTAACCCTCCTCAGTGTAGACAGTGTTAAGTTGATGGGAGAAATCTCCTGTTGACATAGCTACCTCCTCTCGGGGGGTGATGGGGGGTGATTACCTGTGCCAACGGGAGAAGCACTCTTGTTGGTGTAGGTAGCATCTGCACTGAAGCACTACAGTCGCATAGCTGCAGCATTTTTAAGTGTAGACATGCCCTTATTCTCCTTGAAATAGCATTTGTAACTCACTGTTCTTTGAAACAAGCTTGCTTCTGAAAATGAGAGGTGGGCATATTTCTTTCAACGTATAATTCAATGTCTTTAGCACCTTTTCCTGCTCATGAAATATTTTAGTGTCATTTCCTCTAATTTATTTATTTTATACATAATATTTTACTCTGTGTATTGACTATGGATATTCTAAATTTGAGCTGTGTTGATTCATTATGAGTGGTCGGATAACTTTGGTATTTTATTTGTTTCCTAATGGCACAAGCATTTCTGGCATGAATATTGGCATATGCAAATTTAAAATTCAGTTTCTTTGCATATAACTTTGTTTATTTTCCACAAACATTTTTGCCAGGAAAACTCCATTGTTTGAATATTCACAGAAAATGACTTCAAGAACAGCTGTAAGAGGATTAATTAAACAATTTAAATGAATATTCATTGGGCTCTGGATCAGGACCAAAATTTTTAAAAATTATATTGGAGCCCATTCAGCTGAACTGGGCAAATACTGACATTTTTCCTGAAGTCAATGGGAGTCTTTCTAATAATTTTAATGGGGTTTGGCTCAGGCCCATAAATCATGGCTCCTGTGTCATTGACTTTTTTTACATCTTACAAAGATCCAAATGTTGTGGTCCAAAATGTGAATGTTGTTTGTTTGTGATGGAAATTGCTGTTCTTATGTGTGAATTTGTCTCCTAGAGGGTATTTTTTTCTGATCCTTGCTTTCTTATCAGAGTTATTTCCCTCTACTCCTAATCATTCATTCTAGCCATGCCACAGAAGTGTATTCCAGTGAGAAACAGACAACGCAGCACTTTCAGATCTTGTGGGAATAAGCAAGAGATGTCTTCTTTCATGTTGTTGTACAAGAACAACCAGGATTGCTTTGTAGTGTCCTTGCAATAAATGGATTTGGTGATTGATTAAATTCCTCAGCTTTGGCAGTTGATCAGTCTCAGTAGCTATTTACTGCTTCATATACTACAAAGCAATTGAGATTATGTCTTAATTATATGATCTTAATCCTAAAAAGCTATGTTCATCCATTGTGGTGACTAACATTTAAACCTATCAAAAACATGTGTCTAACTCCCATAGCTTAGAATGTGTTTGTGATTATTGAGGGAGTTAGGAATTTTCTATAATCAAGCTAAATTGGCATATTGGTTAGAAAGAATGACAAGTTCCATCTGACTTTCCTGAGTTAAGCATCTCTTTGGGAAGACTTGAACTAGACAAGGGTTCCCCATAATTCCAGGGAAGATAGCCATGATAAAAAGACTAGACACACGTGTGTGCGCGCACACACACAGTATTTCACTCTGCACAAAGAGCTGTGCATGTGCACAGACTCCAATTCTGCACTCAAAGGAAATACAGCAGACATTTAAATATCTCCAAACCAAACAAGACATCCTGAAGGATTCTCTTCCTGTGGCCTCATTATCTGTTTCTGTCTGTGTTTTAAAATATCAAAAGAAGTGCAGAAATAGGCAGGGTAGCTCTAGACAGAAATACAAAGGAAGATTTTAAAAAAATGTAACGGTCACCTTAAGATCAGACCCCCTCCTTATCTTAAAAGCATGATCTTTCAAAACCGAAAATGTCCTAAAAATAAAGCATCATTCTTTTAAGATGCACCAGTTTCTGAGAAAATACGTCTTCTAAATGTACTATGAGATCTGCCAGAACTCCTCTAAAGGAGGTGGGGAGATCAGATCCTTTTCTAGAATTTAGGGAACAAGTTCTCCCTAAAATCAGACTTCTGAGTTTGCTTTATAATAGGAATGTTCTGTGAATTTTTCCTCTCCCCCACCTAAATAACAGAGACCTACAAGCATACAAGTTTAATGTGATGAGCAAATTGTTGACATGGCTAGTAGAGTGTTTCAAACAAGACATTTTTCAATAGGTGCCAAATGACATATGATTCCTATCCAAACCTGATGAGAACCTTCCAAAGGGTGTTCCCTACCCAGGGCCGGCTCTAGGATTTTTGCCGCCCCAGGTGAGGGAGGAGAGAGAAGCGGAGCAGCAGCGCGTTCAGGGGAGCAGGCGAAGCGGAGGTGAGCTAGGGTGGGAGAGGCGCAGGAAGTAACGGGGGGGAGGAAGAGGAACCACTCCCCGCTCCAGCTCACCTCCGCTGCCTCCCCCTAGCACCCTGCCGCTCGGCTTCTCCTCCCTCCCAGCCTTGCTGCGTGAAACAGCTGTTTTGTGTGCAGCAAGCCTGGGAGGGAGGAGGGAGAAGCGAAGCAGCGGCAGCACGCTCAGGGGAGCAGGCGGAGCGGAGGCGAGCTGGGGCGGTAAGCTGGGGCGGCGGTAGCACTTTTTCCCCATGCGCCTGAGTCGGCGCCTATGATGGCTGGCGCCAGAATGCCGCCCCTAGAAATGTGCTGCCCCAAGCACCTGCTTGTTTTGCTGGTGCCTGGAGCCGGCCCTGTCCCTACCTCATGTCCCTTACAGTGCCCTGTTCTTGTCTCTAGCCCTACTCTGGGGCTTCCTTTTAGTCCCAGGCATCTTTAAACCAAATAAATGTAAGGTTGTGCCCTGCACTATCTGGTGGTCTTGTTAATATAACTAGCTGCACAAGTAACATTTAAAAAACCCAAATAGTTTTAAAAAGACAAAGAAGGAACTGCAACAGTGACTGAGCATTGTGGGCTAATTCCCTGCAAACATTTACTCTTGGAAAAATGTAATCAATGAGGAGTTTGGCTTCAAAGTCAGAGACATGATGTGGCCATTTTACTGAGTGGAGCAAACTGCATTCTCCCTGAGAAATATGAACCGTCCCAGATAAAATGTGCCTTGCTTACGCAAAGTATCTCTAGTATTCCTCTAGGGGAGCGTGGCTGCAAATCCTCCACTCAGGGTTGTGGTTTCAAAGACACAGTCTAGCTCACAGCATCAGATCCAGGAGGAGTCAGAGTTTGGGCCATGCTGCGTGGGGCAAACCGGCTGACAGCTCATCTGCACCACCACTGCCATATGCAGACAGTTGTTGACTGAGCCTGCAGAGCAGTGTCCATGTTTCTGCTCACCTCCCTTGTACCACAGGGGAGGGCTGCGTTGTGGCAGGGAACAGAAGGGGAAAGACACAGGACAGAGAGTGGATGTGATTGAGGGAATGAAAGTAAGGCTGAAAGAATGAGGGGAAGATGAGGCTGAGAATGAGGGAAGGAAGAGGAAAGGAGAAGGACACTGAAGTAAAGGGGAGGCGAAAGGAGAAAAAAGACAGGCACCTGAGAAATATAAGATCATTTCTGTGGTTCTTCACCAAACCAAACCATGTCTGGGAATCTTCTTTCACAGAATAAGTGCTCCATTTTTGTCACCTTGAAAATCTGGTCACCCAGTAAATAAACTATTTTTATTTTTAAACATAACCAGCATCTTAGACTCTGAAACTTATATAAATATTTGCAACAACTCAAACTCAAGTAGCTCAGAGTTCCACGGGGACCTTCCTGATACGTTCTGTGTACAGAATAATGTACTGAGCAGTCATAAATTGGACTGTTTGACAGCTCATGTTCTGTTGAGACCATTGCAAATCCCGAGGACCAGATTCTGCATTGCCACCCTCACCGCAATGAACAGCACTGTGGCGGAGATGACTGCCTCCACAGAAGCCCCCAGACCAGGGGACATTCCTAGGTAAGCATAAGGCTTGTCTAGGCAGACCAGAGGAGGGCTGTGCATGGGAGAATTGTGCAGAGAGAATAGTGTTACACCCCAAGAATTGCCCTCTGTTAGAAGCCCCATATGGGTGATGGCAACAAGTGGCCCAAGGGCTGCCCTAGCGTGTGCTTGGGAGCGGAACCCAAGTCTGAAAATACTGGCCTACATGAATTGATAAAGACCACATAGGGAGTCAGCGTCAGAGCTGGGACTGGCCCCTGGCTTAGTCCGCTAAACCATGCTCCTCCCACTTTTGAACTGTCTCCCCCGCTCGTGGCTGGAAGCCATCCTGGCTATTCTGAACAAGGGTTGGCTCAGTCACAGACAGCCAAAACTGAGCGAGGGTTTTTGTAAAAATCAAGAGTGCTCTAGCTCTAGTTATTCTGGACCTGGGTGGTTGATGACAAATAACCTGCAATTTTTAGGCCAAATGAATGATAAACTTCCAACCGTACTGATTGCTTTGCCTGAACACACATCAGTTGACATTGTTAGGTTATGTTTGCAGTGACAAAGGCTTCCTCATTTTTTTAAAAGAAAGCTGAGATTCTCCTTTATGGGAGATTTATAATGGCCGGCTCTGACTGACTACCTGCTTCTGCTGATACCATCAGCTACTGTGACCACTCTATTGTATATAATAGTGATGTTTCACATCTGAGTCACTTCCTGGAGCTGTGGGCAATCTGCTGGGTGCTGGGTCTCTAGGTCTGTGAGTGAGGAGCTTTTACAGCATTTAGCTAGAATTGCCTCTTTCTTACGTAGGACAACCATGTTCATAAATCCACCAGTTGCTGGTCATGTTGTAAACCTGCATGGGGATTTGTTAGGATAATAAGTTATGCTGCTGATTTTCCTGATTTCAAGTAATTTTTGGAGCATCTTTTTCCCTGGTGCTTTTTTTTTTTTTTTTTTTTTTACTCCAAAGTGGTCAACTGAGACCTTTTGTTTTTTAAAAATCCAGGAAGCCGCTGATGTTACCTTACTTGATAAAGAGCTTGGATGCAAAGCTTTCCAAGAAACGAATAGTACTTCTCTAAGGAGCATTTGAACAATGCAATGTTATTTGTTTACTTCAGCTCTTTTGTAATAATTTGGCCACCCAATCCACTTGTGAGGTTCCAGTGGTCTTTGATTTTTTTTTTTTTAACCTCAGAACACAGGATGTGCTTATTTAAGTGATAAGAAAGAAACAACATTTTGTAGAGGAGGGAATCTTTATTCCTTCCGGTTGACCCTTTCTTTTCAGGCAGATTACAGGTATAAGGGAAACAGGACATACTGAAGCATCAGGAATTGCTAAGTTTTGTGTAACCTGCAGTTCACGTTTGCAGGAATATTTTAAAGGTTTCACATATACAAGTTAAACTTTTATTCATATGGCAGCTTAAAACTACGTTGAACATAGGCATTAATATTTGCACTCAGGAGTCTAGTCTCCTGTCCACGTCTGCACAGAATGCCTGCTAGTTTCAGTAGTAATCCTACAGCTATGTAGTAACTTTTAGTTAACTTAGCAAAAAAAATCATAAAGGTCATAAAAGGAGAATAAAAGTTGCACCCAGGTAGATAAAGAGCAAAGAAAGTGCCTTGGATAAATTAAGAAATAGCTTGAATCATCATCCTATACTCAGATGAGAACATAAAACAGTTTTTGAGGCTCAGCTTTCTTAGTTCTTCCACTCCCTGCCAACCTTACACTTTCCTGCACTTATGCACTTCCTGGTTTTTGCTGGGACTGGAAGGGGTCATACCAAATACCTCAGGAAAAGACTTGTTCTTGTGATATTTCTGACCTACCCAGTACCAGGCAGGAAGAACTATATATCTTACAAAGACACCAGTTCCACCATGTCATCCTCCTTCCCCCGCCTCAACAAATCCCTTAATTGGTATCCTCTTTTTCTTTATCAAGTTCAGTGTCCTCTTCCTTACCTTCTTGCTTGCTACAAATGCACCCCACCCAAAGTGCTTTCTTCAGACTCTCCCCCTTGCTCCTATGAGTCACCCAAACCATCTCTTCTAACTGCTTCTTTTATCTTATTCTCATGCTTGGCTTCACACCTGATTCTGTGCCATGTCCCTATGCCTGGAACAGCCTCCCAATTACCATATGCCAAGGATCTTTTCTTTTCTTCTTTGGGTTCCCCCGTAAACCCCACTTCTTTTGCATGAAGCCTTCATAGGTTGGCTTCTGTCTGACAATTTCTCCATGCCCTCTTGCTTTTGAATTTGTTATCCTAGACATTCCATACCTGAGGCCTCTTTGAGCCTCATCTTGGTGGTTATTTGCATTCAAAATTCACCTATTATTTAAGGATCCAAATGTCTTGCTTTGTGTCATCAGACAATTGTCCTTTTGCTCTAGTGGGCTGTAAAGTGTGGAACTCACTTCCCCCTGAAAATCCATCTCAGTCCTTTTCCCCCCCATTTACAAAAAGAACCTAAAATCTTTTTATTCTTGAAGTGTGTTTTTTAGAATGCCCCTTGTTGGCCCTGTCTTGGATCAGGGCATGCTATGCCTTGTACCTCTCCATGGTTTCTCATGAGTGTGCCCTTCCCAGCCATAGACCCAGGGCCTCCACTTTACTCAAGGGAGAGTCCTACAGCACTGCCACTCTCAGACTGGGTCCCTTGGCTTCAGCAGCCCTGTTTCCCATCATCGCTCCTTTAGCAGGGCCAATTTATCTTGGCTCTCTGCAGGAGTCTTCTTTCTTGGAAGTTTTGTAGCCAGAAAATATATGCAGTGACACAGTTCTCCCTTTTTAAAACAAAGTATTTAATAGTCAACAGGAACATGGTAATCAGAGAAATGGGTTAAAATAACAAAGTAGGCCTTCATGCATGAATCTTATTTAAACTTCATTCTTTCCTTGCAAGTTTTGGGTGAGTTCCATTCAGCTAGGATACCCTAGTCCTTTTTGTCAGCGACACCTCTCACTGCCAATCACTCTTCTTCCTTTCTGGGCTAGCCAGTTTGCAGGGTAATTCCCAATTAATAACTTCTCCTTTGTTCTGTTGAGGACCCTTGGTATTCTCTCTGGAAGTATCTTATCTCTGCCATTATCTTGGTTCCTGTTGGTTTTCCCCAAACAACCTCCTTTGATGTACCTGATGCAGAATAATATCTAGCAGGTAAACTGAGATGCATATAATATTCACAGAAATAATACAGAAATCTTCCATGCTTTCCACAGGCCCTATATATATATATATATATATATATTGTTTTTCCTTCTTGTGGCTTTTCTCTCTCTCTTTTTGTATTGGACCCCCTTGTTCACTATTATCGGCATGATTTTTAACAGGTTCATTTAATGTTGATAATATTGTTTATATATAAATACATACTGTACATTGCCCCCAGCTCATTTAGTGGAGGAGTGTGCTTTATAAATAAAATCATTATCACTGATAATCTATTGTTATTATACCTTAGTTATCTGATTAGATTGTATGCTTCATAAAACATGTATACCATTTTCTGTTTTTTCCATTATATCAAATTAAAATAAGGATAACAGCCTAAACTAATGGAATTGCTCCAGGTTTTCACTGGTATAACTAAGAGCAGAATTTGGCCCACTTTCTTTTTATGTTTGGAAAGTACCACGTGTGTGATGGGAACTAATCTAATCTAAAATTTCCCAGCCTCATTTCTATACCAAAGAGCATGAAATAATCATTTGAACTTAAGCATCCAACCTTTTCAGATTCACTCACCACTAAAGGCCTTTAACAAGATCCCTCTCCTTCGCAAGAGACTACTAAAAAAACGAAATAGTCATGAAGTGAGAAACAAGTATTGTCTTGGAAGAAAAACTGGCTGAGAGACACGAGTCAAAGAGTAGGAATAAATGGCCTATTTTCATCATAGCAGAAGGTTACCAGAGGGATGCCACAAAGTTCCATAAATATAGTTATTAACAGTCTGGAAAGTGGCCTGAAGAGTGAGGTAGATAACACAAAGTTGCTTGGGCTAGTCAATCCTAGAGAAGGCTGAGGGACCTCAGAGGGACTTAACCAATCTAAATGAACGGGTAACATGATGGCAGGCAGATGAAGTTCAATGTTGATAAATGAAAAATAATGGAACTGGAAGGGGAAAAAATAAATTGCTTATATACCTTAAAGGGGACTAAATCAACTGTATCAAGACAGGAAAAGGAGCTGGCAGTTTCTGTAGACAGCTCAATGAAGACTCTGCTCAATGTGCAGCTGTGGTCAAGAAACACACCATGTTAGCATGCATAAGGAATAGGAGAGAGAGTGATACCCACAATATTATAATGCCTTTGTATAAATCAATGGTATGGTCTCATGTGGAATACTGTGTGCAGTACTGGTCTCCCCCTCTCACAAAGCATATTGTGGAACCAGAGGAGATTCAGAGAAGAGTGGTGAGAATGATCAAGAGTCTGGAAAAATTGTTCTCTGAAGTGAGATTGAAAAGAGTGGGATTGTTCACTTTAGGGTGGAGATGAATAAGAGGGGACATAACGGTATATAAAATAATGAATGGTATAGAGAAGGTAGATTCTGTTTTCCCTACCTTTATAATACAAGAGCAAGGAGACATTCAATGAAATTAACAGAAGCAACTGACAAAAGGAAATAGTTTTTCACACAGCATGTAATTAGAATGTAGAGCTTGTTAGCAAAGGATGTCATTAAGGCTAAGAACTTAGCAAGATTCAAAGGGGGCTTGGACATTTATATGGATAGCAAGAATATCTAGAGTTACAATGCTAACAGAAAGCATATTAGAGGGAGATAAACCCAATGTTTCAGGGTTTAAACCAATCTCCAAGTATTAGGGATGTGGATGAGTGCATATCTGCCTACTGTAGGGTTTTTTGCACCTTCTTCTGAAGCATCTAGTGTGGGCCACTGGGCTAGATGGACCTCTAATCTGATAGAGTATGGCAATTCCTATGTTCCTAAATTACACATTGTATTCCCATGCACAGACTGACCCATCAGGCAAACAGAACTGGAAATCACATGTACCTCAGAATGGCACCTGAATTCCAATTCCAGATGTGCATCAAGTATACAGATGTTTGAACTTTCGCTGGAAACTGAAATTTGGGTACATTCTGGTAGTGAAAATTGAATTGAGCAGAGTCTCCAGCTCTCTCTCATTTCACAGCATCAATATCTTGGATTTGATCAGATGAGGCAGTGAATAATATCTACAGAGTCCTCTGGATGTCACCGCTGTGCAATTCTTCCCCAGAAAAAGGAAAAATACCCATTGGGATGGAGCAGGTTGCTCCTTCTGGTGTGCCAGCCCCACTACATCGGCTAATGAAAACTGAATGCGGAGTAGGGTGACCAGACAGCAAGTATGAAAAATGGGGACAGGCGGTGTGGGGTAATAGGAGCCTATATAAGAAAAAGACCCCAAAATCGGACTGTCCCTATAAAATCGGGACATCTGGTCACCCTAAAGCGGAGAGATCCCCATCCTTTTTGGGGGGCAGCAAGCATTGGGTACTAGGGATCACAGGAACTAACATTGAGAGTGGCCCCTGCACAGTCATGTAAGAGAGACACAGGAACTCACTGTCAACCCCTGATACCTGAATACCAGTTAGCACTCATGTCAATGCGTGCAAGCTCCATTCTATGCATGTTATCATTCAGACACACCATCTAAACACCTGAAGAAGAGCTCTGTGTAAGCTCAAATGCTTATCTCTCTCATCAATAGAAGTTGGTCCAGTACAAGATATTACCTCACCTATCTTGTCTCTCTAATATCCTAGACCAACACAGTGCATATACCATCTAAATAGTAAGTCCTATATCATATTGTGCCTCCGTCTATCCTGCATGTTCCTGAGATCCCCAAAGAGCAATGACTCCGTTCTGAGATCAGTACCTTCATTGGTTCCATGTGCAGAGTAGTCCTTTTTCACTCTGCTTTCAGAGAGCAGAATAGTGACTAAGCCTCTGGCTTCTGTATCAGCTGCCCTTGTCCACCTTTTCTACAGAGCACACAAAAAAAGTGGAGGCCATGTGATCTACATGAGTGTCCTCCTTGCTCCTGATGGGATCACAGAGTTGCATCTTTTTCTGTGTAACTAAGACTTTGTCTATACTCTGGATTTGGCCCCTATTTAGCCACCAGTATAGTTGCACCCCAGTATAGGGTAGGAAACCAGAGACCCGCAGGAGTGAACAGTCTAGATGGTTTTCTAATCAAGGTGTATTCACTATGTTTGGGGGTGATGTGGCCTCTCTTAAAATGGGAGCCCTCCTAGTGCGAGCCCCACTCCTGCACAGTGTATTATGAATATGTTTTAACCACCTCCAAGCCCCTGCACTGTAAGGAAAGAGTTATGAAGGAGCCGGATCAGGTGTGCTGCTAGCCATCAAATACCCTGCCCTACCACAATGTGCTGTAGTTATTAGTCCCATCTCCTTCCTACACTTCCTTTCCTCTTCCCAGTTGTCCCTATGGCCCTGAGTTGCTGTGTTACTGTGAACCTGCGCCTGCCTCGCCTAGAGGTGCTTCATTTTGACCCATTCCCTCAGGAACACAGCTGGGGATTTCCCGATCTTCCCTTCTACTGGTGGGAAAAGAGAAGACAGACAAATAGCAATAGGGGAAAAACTATCAATAAACTTAACTTTTCTTTCTCCACAATACAAGGTTTGAACATAAGCAAGTGCCTGGTAATTAATGAACACCTTTAAATATTGACAAGGTTGTACTACAGGGCTGTGGTGCCAGTGACTGTTCTTCAGTAAAGGAAGAAGTTGACGTGAGGAGAAGTATAGATGAAATGTCATAGGGTCTACATGGATAAGTGTGTGTGTTGTATTTGCTCAGGGACAGTACTGGACAATAAATGATTACAGGCTGTGTCTAGCTCCCACTGATTTCGATGACAAGACTCTCATTGTCTACAATGGTCCAGGAGCAAGTCCTTTATCCTTGAGTACAAAGGAAACTAACTTTGCTGAAGAAGAAATACTGATCAATCAAGAGGCAGGGAAGGATAGAAGGAGACAGTGAGAAAAGGCAGGGTTGGAAGTATCAGAGGTCCACCACTGCCACTTTGTCATGAGCATAATGAGGGAAAGGAGATAGAGGTGTCTTCATCAAAGGGATTTGGGCGTGTGTAAAAGACTTGATATAGATTTGGTGGAATTTCAAATTATACTGGGCAAATTCTGTTCTCATTATACAAGTAAAGCCCCACTGATGTTGTTGCAGTTACAGAGCTAGCTGCATACCCCGCTGATGTCATTCTCCATGCTGCCTTCTGGGAATTTGTCATCCTTGCAACCTTCCCTTCCTGTTGGTTTGTCCTAGCGTCTGTCTCCTGGGGCACCCATGTACCCTGCAAGAGAACTGGGACCCTTCTCTAGGTCCTGGTCTGGGGCTGGCACCCCATTCCGCCTCTGGTCATCTTCATACAGCAAAGGCACCAGCTCTGACTTTTTAAGCACTTTAGAGTTTAGCTTTCTTTCTTTCTTTGCACAGCTCCACTAGCTGATCTTGATTGTTCATAACAGTTTTTCCTGGCTTTTTTTTTTTTTTTTTTTTGCGCTCTTCCCAAAAAGAACATAGGACACCTTTCTCGTGCTTTTTCCTTCCACAATATTTGTTTTTTACTGCTGTTGTCACTAATGGGAATTTCACCATTGTTACCATCCAAAATATGCTGCCGCCAATATATCAGGGTTACAGAGATAGCTGTACCTTTGAGTCATTTCTTGGTCTTTCTGAGTGCACTCCTTCAGGTGCCAGGCCTCATACCTTTCCCTCTTCTGGAACAGAATTCCACAATTCTTCCAATCTTAGGCCAGGCCTGGGGCTACAGTATCCTCTGTAAAAAGAACAGGAGTACTTGTGGCACCTTAGAGACTAACAAATTTATTTGAGCATAAGCTTTCGTAGGCTACAGCCCACTTCTTCGGATGCATAGAATGGAACATATATTGAGGAGATATATATACACACATACAGAGAACATGAAAAGGTCATGAAAAACTCCCACCTTTTCATGCTCTCTGTATGTGTATATATATATATATATCTCCTCAATATATGTTCCATTCTATGCATCCGAAGAAGTGGGCTGTAGTCCACGAAAGCTTATGCTCAAAAACATTTGTTAGTCTCTAAGGTGCCGCAAGTACTCCTGTTCTTTTTGTGGATACAGACTAACACGGCAGCTACTCAGTATCCTCTGTATCAACCCTGAAGATCTGATTAGGTTCTGAAGCTGTGGTTCTGTCTTTTGGGGGGTCTGCAAGCAGTGGTATTCAGTGACAAAACAGTTTCTTAAAACCAAAGTATTGTTTAATTTTAACAGCAGGAATAGAGCATTTAGAGGAAAAAAGATTTTAAAATAATAGTCTACATGCATGTCTATCTTACCTAATGGCTTAACGTCCCTTGATGGTAACCTAGGCAGGCCTAACTTCTTTAGACACCCTAGCAGGAGCCTGGGTCAGTCTGGTTTCCTGGAATAGTGCCCTAACAATTACCTCCTCTCTTCAGAGAGAGAGAGAGAGAGAATCTTTTATAATCCAGCCAAGGTTCCTTCATTCTTGTCAGTTCCCAGGCCTTGACCCTGCTTGTCCAAATCAGTTGGTAGCCTCAGCAGGAGGTCAAGCTAGATTTCTCAGAGCTAAGGTTTCTGCCATTGTCCCATAACAACCCTCAATTGTTTACTTTGAGGTGACTTATGTTGATCCATTGTTTCCTTCCAACTTGCTTTTCATTACAGCCTCCTATTAAACTAAACATATATTTATACAGTAAGTATCCCAATAACTAGGTCAACATACAGTATTAATAACTTACTACAGAGCAGCTCCACTTCCAGCACAGACGTAAGTAGGGCAGCACCAGTGTAAGTGAAAGCAAGGTTTAGTCTATTAGGTTTGAAATAGACCTGGGATGCTGTGGCTAGGGGCCTAATTCTGCTTTTCAGCCACATGATGTAACTTCCATTGTCTTCAATAAGTTACACCTGTGTTTCTGAGTGTGGATCTGAGCCCTAAGGACTTTTATCTGCGATTGTGTTTAATAACTGCCCTCCGATACAGCTACAGACCATCTACACCTCTTCTGTCACATCTATTTGTATTAAGACACTGAAAAGTCACTTCATATTAAACCAGGCGTTCTCAAATGTTTTCACACTGCACTGTCTGGTGGAGATCTTTTCTCCCATTCATAACTGTGCAAACCGTCTTTCATCCCATTGACAATAACATAACATCCCTGTGGCAGTCCAGCAATTGCTGGAAATAGTCATCTACTTAACTGCCTTGAACATGATAAGTTTTGTATTCCTGTTGGAAAAGAGTTCACCGCACTGTCTATTCTGATCTTTGTTGAATCTCACCCTGCCATCTGTTCTCATTCTCTCAGCTGGATAGAAGGAGAGCCAGCATCATGTAACCAGATAGCTTTCTCTGGGCCACCAACAAATGCTCTGCAGGCCACCAGTGGTCAACAAACCACAGCTGGGGAAACCTCTGTTTTATACAAAAGCAAATGGAAAAAAAAGTACATGGGTTAATTATCAAGTCACTGTCTTGATTCCTCAATTAAAGTTGTAAAAGAGTTTCCAGTATGAACACACTTTGGAGCTAACCTCTACTTTGGGCTCTCTACATGAGAAAGTTGCGTCAGTTTAATTTAAGGCTTGTTTTCACAGAGAGGTTGCATTGTTTTAACTTAAATTGGTGTAGTTAAACTGTGGCACTTCGGAGAATGGACACTCTTTCTTTTATATCAATTTAGATTTAGCTGGCATCTGTAAATGTACGGGCACTACCTTAACCTATACAAGCCAGGCTTAAACTGATAAACACACAAAAGTTGCATTGGTTTAATGAAACCACACCTTTAGTTATATAAGTACAGCTTTGACTGTAGACCAGCCTTAAGAAGTGATTGGTTAAATCAGCAGCAAAAGGCTGTGTGGATGCCCTCATTTCACTTCAAACTTATTTTGACTTTAGATTACATTGATTAGGAGCAGGTTTAAACCATTCCTAAACAAACCACTCTGAAAGTGAGATAAGCATATCTACACAACGCTTGTCACCATTTCAGCTAAATCAGCTTAAAAACTGTATTACTGTATAATATAAACTGGTGCAGCTTTCTTGCATAAATAAGTCCTTTTTAAAAAAAGCTGCTTTCTGCATAAAATAGTTCATGTGTATCCTCTCGATAGAGGTTAACGTTTATTGGAAACATTTAGGTTAATCAGATCAAACTCCTCTGAAATTTAGAGCCTGAAAATATCATGATTTCTTATTTTTAAAAAATGGTCCTAACTTTTGTACTGTACTGATTTTGGTATTCATATTTATGTATTTGAATCAGATCCTCAGTTAGTCAGTGAAGCAACACATACCTATGCCTACTGAGGATCTGGTCCTAGGAAACTAAGCTTTATAATGACTCATAAAATAACAGTCTAAAAATTTCAACCTGATTTTTAACTTTATAAAATTGGTGGAACATGCAATGATGGGCAAATCCAGCTGTGTTCAGTACAGGTTTCAGAGTAGCAGCCGTGTTAGTCTGTATCCGCAAAAAGAACAGGAGTACTTGTGGCACCTTAGAGACTAACAAATTTATTAGAGCATAAGCTTTCGTGGGCTACTGCCCACTTCCACAAAAGCTTATGCTCTAATAAATTTGTTAGTCTCTAAGGTGCCACAAGTACTCCTGTTCTTTTTGCGGATACAGACTAACACGGCTGCTACTCTGAAACCTGTACTGAACACAGCTGGATTTGCCCATCATTGCATGTTCCACCAATTTTATAAAGTTAAAAATCAGGTTGAAATTTTTAGACTGTTATTTTATGAGTCATTATAAAGCTTAGTTTCCTAGGACCAGATCCTCAGTAGGCATAGGTATGTGTTGCTTCACTGACTAACTGAGGATCTGATTCAAATACATAAATATGAATACCAAAATCAGTACAGTACAAAAGTTAGGACCATTTTTTAAAAATAAGAAATCATGATATTTTCAGGCTCTAAATTTCAGNCCCTTAGAGACTAACAAATTTATTAGAGCATAAGCTTTCGTGGGCTACTGCCCACTTCCACAAAAGCTTATGCTCTAATAAATTTGTTAGTCTCTAAGGTGCCACAAGTACTCCTGTTCTTTTTGTGTTCAGTGCAGTATTGTAAGCTCCTTTTGTAAAAGTTAAAATAAACGGATGCAATTAATAAGAAGTGCAATTATTTCCAATATTATATTTAAAAGAATAGTAATGCAATTAAAATTTAAATCTAAATCTAATCTTAAAATACCTCTAGTTCCAGTTGTCCTTTGATAGTGATGAAAAGTCTCTTCATTTTAGGACCCTCTCCCCACAACATATTTCTTTTATAAATGACCAATGGAGAAATAAATATTTCCATAAATCATCTTTGGATTAAAAACAAGCATAAAAAGGAGGCTTGAAATTGTTTAATATTACAGATGTTTTGGAGTTCTATTCAGTAGTTGGCAAATCACACAAGGCTGCTCTGAATTCTTTATAATCTAGACACACAGATCATTGCACTCTAAAAGAACCTCTGGGCTCTTATTCAAAAATATGTTGGCTTCTATTTACCTCTTTCCTCATTTGTATCTATCAAATGGCTAAATGTATAAATAAAGTCCGGGTGTTCCTATTAGCCAAGGCAGTATTTCATGCAGATTAATGCCGCAGATTTAGTAAAATGTATTTCTCTTTAAAGTTAGAGTATGTTTTGAATTAATGTCCTTGCTGTGTATGAATCAGGTATAGTCTATTCTATGCCTGTTGTTTCACAATGCTCATCAGCATCACATCTGAGCATTGTCTATGGTGCATTAAGATCCCGATTCAGCAAACCAATCTATTCAGCACTTAATTTTAAAAACGCGCTTAATCCCATCCATTTTAACGGGACTATTAACAGGCTTAAAATTGGAATGAAAAGATGAATCAGGGCCTGCCTGACAATGCCAGCACTTTATTGAGCACAATTATTTAAATCTCAGCTCACGTATCAGGGACATATCTTTCAGCGTTCAATAAAATCTGGTTTACTCCCACTGAAAAAAAATCTTTAACCTTCCTTCGTCATGAAAGTTGGCTAAAATTTCTCTGGATTCTGCAGACAATGAACAAGAAAATGAAGTGCATTGTCAATCTGGATTAAAATACAGTACGAAATCAATCTTCTGGCATTTTAATAGAATAAGCTGTGAGTGAATTTTGTTAAATAAATACAGTGGATGTTTTCGGGAATATGTTGATCAAATAGCTGCTACAGCTTCAACATCTCACACAAGATAGATCCGCACTTGGCTAATTTTGTAAATGTTAAACGGCTTTGCCAGAACTCTCCTGTCTTTTGAGTGGCTGAAATTTTTCTGGGGTAACGTAAACGCTACCAAGCAATTCCCCATGTTGGTGCTTCAGACTGTGAAGAAATCAGCAGATGGAGAGAAAAATGTAGATTAGATTAGATACATTCCAACTTTTGGTCGACTGCAGTGTTCGTGGTCAAGATTTCATTCCTGTGCTACAAAGAAGCTCACTTTAATGTGATGTAATTATGGAAATGTTTGTGTTTGGTCCACATTTAATCCAATTACCCCAAAACTCTCCCAGCAAGTGCGAACTATATTGCTCTGCTATCATGGATGAGTTTATCTGTGATTGTGTAAATCAGTGGGTCTCGACTTCCTCATACTTTGACCCCCCCATGTTATAAAAGAAGGTAATTTGGCGCTCTCCTTACGTTGAGCCATAAAGAAAGGGTGGGTGGCCACACCACCATGAAATCGTGTTGTGACCCCTAGCTTCAGAACCTCTGACGTAGTAGATCATATTTTCACACCCAGTCGGTAGAGCTGTGTGACTCGGGTTAAACCACCGTCAAAGGAAGGAAGCTAGAGCTCGATACTAGGGTGAGGTGTAGACAGAAACTAGGGCAGAAAGAAACATGTCAGTGGACATGGGGTGCAAAAGGGATGAAAGAAGCAGAGCTAGGAAATAGGGCGTGATCACTGAAAATTCTGATAATTAATCACGGTGCTACTGTGGCTGACTGAGATGCATGCCTGGCAGCATTTTATACCAGCTGATGTCCGTTTCAGTGAATCATCTGTAGGTTTCCCTAAAGGGTGACCCGCAAAGGGTTTTTTTTTCCCTCCCTAATTGGGGTCGTGACCTTTCTGCTTGGTTAGGATGTAAGTGGAAGCCCGGAAAGGGATTTTTCAGAATAAATAAATACAATTTTGGTTTTAAAACTTCAGAAATATCAAGATGTGAACTCTAGTCTTCTCTCGTTTTGCTGGAGCCTCCTGGGTGCTTCCGATATAGGCACTGTGAAAGTTAACCCGTCAATTAAAACCCTGGAGAAGTTGGATCTTTAACGAAAGCCTCCTTTCTCCAGAATGTTAGGTAACCATTGATGATCCACAAAGCAAACAGAACCCTAGGACATTTTCAATTGTCCGATTAAAAGTCCCTTCTGCAGTTGCACATCTTTCTGGCTTTTAACCCTTGTGATTTCAGTAGCCCTCGATGTTACTGGAGTCTTGCAGGCTAGACAAGCACTGAATGCCTACAGTAGCAAACACTAAAAATTAAAATAGGGCCAATTTGTTTTTATTTCATGGTATTTTTCCCCTTTGCAAGACACTTAAATTTGAAAGAATTATTGGATGAAGATTAGGAATCCATTTCGCTGCCATTCCCCTGCTCCTGTTGATAGTTAAATAGTTCTGTTTCTGAAGTGTTCTCTGTTTGTCAGTCTAAAAGCGTGGAAAAGAAAACGTAAATTTACCGTCCAGAAATACAGAAGCAAAAGCTAGCTCAAAACTGCAATATTTCCTAGTATTGCATTCTTGTTATGAAGAGCTGAGAGAGAGAGAATATTGCCTGGAATGGAAACACCTCCAGAAATAGAAAGAACAAAAATATATCGAATACGAAAATTTGAAGCACTACAAATGCTTTTGCTATTTCGGTCTTAATGTTCAATGACGCGGTGGGTCCATTAGGGGGCACTAGAACCATGGTCTACTCAATCTGTTAGGCAAATTCAGTTTTTTTGTCTTTGAGGTCCTGTCATTCTCTGTATAAACAAGTTACGTTCAAGTGTTTAGGATATAAATTACGACCATGCAGGCTTGCCTTGGAAAGAATGTAAACACAGCACTGTGGTCGGAGCAAACTCTGAAACTGACTTTATAATTTATTGCAGGCCCCTGAGAAGCTCAGGGGGGAAAGGGGCATGTTTGAGTATAAATATAAAAATGGAGATTTAAAAAAAAATCATTCTGATCAAGTTCACTCCCTACGTAGTGTTTAAAGGCGCCAGGGTGATATGGATGCTGCACTTTAAATAGGAGTTTGTTTCCTTCCTTTTAATATGGACTGGAGCTGCACTGAATTGTATTATGCCTGAGGATATGATTGCATGCGATCAGGGGGCAAACTTGCTGTCTAAGGGAGAACAGATCTTTTAGCACTGAATTGGCCAAGACTGTGCCACAGTTTCTTTCACGTAAGAAAGTGTGATGTGAGGGAAAACATACATCAGCTCGATTCTATCTAATCTACCGAGGAAGCAGAACAACAACATCCTTCATATTTAATTCGCCACGTGGTTTATGGAATGGAATAGCATCCTGAGGGGGGGGGGGAGTGAATTTCTGAGGCAACAGTCCTTGCACGTACAGTTTCATTTTGCTTCCATTGGGGGATGCACATGAAAACTTGAAAAGCTTGAGATGGTCCCGTAAGAAATCCAACCAATACAATAAGGAGAAGAGACTTCAAGAGACATTAGTGCATCTGACCACCCTGTGTGGAAGTCTCTTTTAAGGCTCCATACAGGGGTCCCACGGTGTGATCAAAGGGTTGTAGCTTATAAACGTGACTTCACTGCTTTACGTAAACAGAAAGGTGTATAGCTCGTGAACTCCAATGGATTTAAGGGATGAATTGACTTTATGAGCTGAACTTGAGTAAATGTTCAGCTCCATGTAATCTTAGATCTATCCCTGGGGTTCCTTGCCGCTGCCCCACTGACATTCAGACATGTGTTTTCAGTATCTTGACATCAAAACCACGACATGACTATCTGAATGAGTAATTAAGAAGCCACGATTTTAGTTAACGAACAGGAGGATGCTTTTCTGAGTTACAAAAAGCCTGTCCCACAATCAGAAGTGACAAGGCACTATTTACATATAGCTTGATCCTGCATTCCTAGTGCACCCCAAACTCCTATTGAGTTTATTGTTTCGATAAGGACAAGGACACCAGAATTTGGGCCAACTCCTACCCAAGGCATTAATACAAGGAAAGAGCAAAAACAGGAACAATTCTGAAAAAAAATCAATTTCATGGTCAATTGGATGATCTAAACATTGTTCAGTGCAGTTGAGCCGTTACATATAATTGAAAGACCGTTTGGATTTCTAACATCTTGATTATTTGTTTTTATGTTAACGCTTTCCCCATAGTATTGCAAACCCTCCATAAGTAGCCGGGGAAAATAAAGAGTAGAAAACGAGAGAGAGAGAGAGACTCCAAACCTAAGTCTAGCTCAGGACACAGATCCCTCTGCAGGTCAATTACTCTCACCTTCCCTTCAATAGTACCTGCAGGGTCTAGGGTGCCTTATTATACTTATGCATCCGAAGAAGTGGGCTGTAATCCACGAAAGCTTATGCTCTAATAAATTTGTTAGTCTCTAAGGTGCCACAAGTACTCCTGTTCTTTTTTATTATACTTACTACGCTTGCGTTTAAAGGGACAATTAAAAGAAGGGTTAGAGTGAAACTAAATGCCTGTCCAGTGCATATTCGTTTATACACATTTTATTGAAAAAGAATTTGTACATCAAAATATTTTTGGCAAACTGTAAAAAGTATACATAAGTGCAAATATATTCTCCTTTTAAAGCAGTTAAGTGTGCGAGTATACACAAGATGTATTTAAAATATTTCTTTTTAAAAAATACTGTGGTAGAAAACAACTTTGTAAAAATAAAAACAAAACATTGTATTTTTGCAATACTGGAAAAAATGAACTTTCTTAAACTCTATACACGTAACTTCTAAACAATATATTTTTAATAATATTGATTGGTGCTGGCGTCCGTAGAAAGTGTTTTGAAAAAAAGTTTAACATTATTTAACGCTCGAACCACTTAGAAATGGAATTTCTCGCTGGTGTTGGTTTGAGGCAGATTTTTCCCAGTCAAAGGAAACTTGTTTCTATTTTTTTGTTTAAATGATTGAACTGACCACTTTTGCAGACCCTAATTTTTAGGACAATGGAGATCACAGAAATGCATTTTATTATTAACTTGGATAGACTTCCTATAAAAGAGACCCTTCCCCCGCCCTCCCAAGCACATACACATACAAAAGAAAACCTTTCAAAAAAGCTTTGGAGCATTACATCAACTTTTTCTGTCCTTCAAGGTGTGGCAGGGGACAAAATGGTAAACAGTGCTGCCTTGTGGAATTTTGCTAAGTGACTTGTGTACTATTCAATGCTATCAGGAGTGCACATTACATTTTATCTGCGTGAGTCCGTCTATATCTCAAATCGGTTAAACAGCCACCTGACTGTCTTTATTTGATAGTGCTAAGTTCACATCACACAGGGTTTGATATCTTGACAGACGCTTTGATGGTGATGGTGATGATAGTAAGATCCACTAGCAGAAGGGTGAAAAGAAGAAATGCCATTAAAATTGAGAACAAAATCTTTCCTGTCACACACTGGGGAAGAGTGATGCTGGTAGCGAGGCAATCCCACTGCAAGAGAAGAAAATAACAAGAGCTTCTCAGAAATTAGCTCGACTCTGAAAGAGTGGTTCTGTCTGACATACATCGTACTTATGGCGCATGTAAATTCAGATATGTGGGGAAATTAAATGTCACAGTTATGACGTAGCCTTCTGGACCATTTAAGAAGGCCTCCACAAAATGTTAATTTCCTTGAAGATACTTCCAAAAGACAGTCTAAAGGCTATTGAAATTTACACGATATAGTAGTCTTGTCCCATTTCTCAAAAAAAAAAAAAAAAAAAAAGTAAAATTATTGTGCACACCTACATACTTAAATAGTTGGTGAGTATTTGTGTGAGTGTATGTGTATACAAATAATATGCTTGTCAGAGTGTTGTGTAGAGATATAGATTGTATGTATGATCCATTTATCTATATAATATATACCCACAACACGCAAACCCTCATATACATGCTATGTGTATATGGTGTGTGGGTGGGTGGATATGTGCAGGTGTGTTCGCTGGAGTTGCACACACATCTCTGTACTCTGTGTGTGTGAGTGTGTGGAGATGTAGTGTGTGTGCAACTATACGAACACACCTGCACTTTTTTTTCTGTATGCAGTGTAGATAATGATCCTGATCCTGCCCTATTAAAATTAATGGGAGGTTTGTTATTGACTTCAGTGGGTAGAGGATCAATGAGAAGTGATTTTGTTAAGTATAGAAAGTGAGTGTGTGTGTACTGTATCTCGCTATATTTGGACATGTGTATTCATATACTTAAGACACAGAGGTTGATGCCCTACACTTAAACAAAAAGGTATAATACCTCTCCCATACCGTATCACCAGTATATACATCACGTATCAGCCTCTCTCAGACATTTCAAACCCCACAGCCACACGCCAGTGTGCCCGGTTCCTGATGAGCTGTACTCTTTTGGGAGCAATGCTATACAACTGTGGTCCTGAGGTCCTTATTCAGACTTTTTTCTCCCAGTGGGAGCTTTGCTTGAGAAAGGACTGCAGGATCTAAGCCAGGTGTGTTTCCCCCCCCCCCCCCCCAGCCCACCCGGACCCGGGCACAAATGGAATGTTCAGTGGGTTCAGATTTTTCCTCTGGCCTATTGGGCCTTTTCAAATCTTATTGGAAAAGAAGCTTATTCGAGGTTCTTCAGTAGCTTAGCACAGAGTCCCGCAGAGACGGGGAGCAAATCTCAGACAGCACCGAACATCAGCGTCTAAATTTGTAACGTGGATAAAACTGTATAGATTCCAAGGCAAATGCGTCTGCAGCTTCTGTGCCCGCAGGCGAGGCAGCCCCCGTAGAGTGAGGCACGTACTGTACTCATGGCAGCATGCCTATCTCTGCCTGAGCTGCCGTCATTGTCCCTTCCCTCACCCCACAGTGCTCACTGTGTAAAGGTGATTATTTCGCTGGATTTCCTTGGTCTTTCTAATAACCCTGCTGGTATGCTCACAATAAACCAGTGCACTTTATTACAACCCTGATTCAATCAGTGAGCATGGTTTAATAGTGTGCGAAAAAATGTCTCCCTCAAGCCTCCAGGAGAACAAGTCTCTGTTTCCAATCTTTTCTTTTCTTATTCTTGGGTCAGATGCAAGTCCAAGGCTTAAACTCTACACCATCACTAACTTACATGGCTAGTGATTTGATATAGGTTTATTGACCGATAAAAACACATTTTGGAACCAAATCTGCGTCGCATTAAACTAATAAAAAAGCAGCTACAGAAACACTGTGTGCACTTGTTATTGCTTGTGCGTTGTAGATTAATGAGAAATAATTGCTCTTATTCATTTACTGTTAAGAATTCTTACAAACCCAGTAACTATTTTTTACCATATAATGCAGCATATACATAAGTGTATATATTCACAAACAAAACCTTTTTAGTTACCTACGGTACGATGATCTGAGCTGCTTTCACTAAAGGCCTGGGCCCAAATCATGGCATTAGTTTTTAAACAAAACACATTTATTGAAATCAATTGGAAATTCCGTTAAAAAACTGATTGCACGATTTGCCCTCTGGTCTAGCACATCTGAAATAAATATTACTTTGTCCCTTTGGCACAAATGATCGTAGATAGATAAGCTAGATCTATATTTATAGTAGCGAGCTAGCTATGGGATCTGTACTTCTTTTACGTTTTAAAAGGATGAAACTGGATTTAAATAATCACATTCTTGGAAATATTTGAGTTTTCACGGTAGTACAAAATCCTTTGTTTGAAAACAAAACAAAACTGTTCTTGGATTGTCTCCATGTCCCTTTCAAAATTAAAATGTTGCACTCTGACAAGAAACGTCACTTCTAAGACCCTGTTGATTCCATTCCCACTGAAGTTGCTTACTATATTTTTGGGAGAAGTTTTTTATTTGTAAACCTCAAAGCATTTCTAAAAGCTGTCCGAAGATTATGAAAGTGTTTCTCGAGGGGTTGGCGAGAATATGCAATTGCGAACGCGTGTGTCCTGAAAACGGATAAGGAAGATTATTGTTCTGATCATAAAACCAAGGTGAAGAATTAATCTAATCTGTAGAACGGGATTTACAATTAAACGAGGCTATAATCTGGCATTTCGAAAGTGCAGATTCCGCCTGGGCAGATGGAAACTTTTGTGGAGGTAGGGTTCGCTTACTGTTTTCTGGACCAAGGTCCATTTCCCAGGAGCTGCTGTAAAGTACTGAATTCCTGTAGCTGCTGGTGCTTTACAAATCAGCCTCTGAGTTTATTTTCAAGGTTTTAACACTGTGCGGTTTTGTTTGGTCAGCTTCACTGCTGAGATAAATTTAGCCAATGCAAACTTTAAACCTTCCTTTCCTAAAGAACATCCAGAACCGTTTGCATTGTTAAGAAGTTGCTTCTCTGCGAGCGAAGCAGCCAACAAAGGTTAAACATTGCTTTCCAAAGTGAAGGCTGGGCTTTTTTAGATCTAAAGCTACAGTGCAATTCTCTGAGATGAACTGAGGAATGATTGACAGCCCTTCAAGAAGGGGGGGGGACCCAATGAAGAGGGTCGTCTGTATTTGTTACTTGTTGAAATTCCCATAAAATTGAACAAGACCCTGCTCTCATATGGGTTAAGTCAGGCTAAAATCCTCTTCGGTGTGGTCCAGCCCAGACTGTCTTTGTTTGGTTAACCTCCAAGACCCACATTTAAAAGGGCTATTTGGAAAATTCCCCCCTAAGAACTTAACATCTTTTACCCATTTTTGTGCCTTGTTTTCTCCACTAATGTCCCCTTTGCAGTTTTTCTAAGAATACATTTTCTATAATCACTAGAGCAGGCAAGGAGGGGAGAAATCCAGACACATTTTCCCCTCTGGTGGTAGAAATAAATTGGATCTGCTTTAATCTCTTCTGCATTTTTAAAGATTAGCGGGGGTTTTCCCCCCGCCGCAGCCTGCAAGACTTTGGAGGTAAGATTTATACGATCTGAAGAGAAAGATTAAACACCTTTTTAAATCACTCCTGCTATAAAGCTCTCTGGGTTTTTTGTATTTAATGACGGATTTGTAATTCTTTATGGTTTTCCTAGTATTTCTGGCTAAGAAATCAAACAAACGTACAAGACGGGTTGAAACTGACAATACCATTAAGATAAAGATCTGGGTTTTAACCTCTAAACTAGTAATAACAACACTAACGGGAATGTTCAGATTAAGATCCAAACCCATAGCAAGACAGTAGTGGATGGCAATTTTTGTTCTCCCCATACTTAGCCAGAAACAGAGCAAATATGTTCACGAACAATAGCTCTATTTGTCCTTCTCGGACCGGGTTTTGTTTTCTCTTGTCAAGCTCTGTTTTCAGAGAAAACACAAAGCAGCCCCAGCCTCGCCCTTGTTCCTGGGCTCTTATCTGACAGCTTCAGTAAACCAGAGTCAACCGCCAGATTGGCCAAACTAAGGCAGCAATTGGAGAGCCTCCTCTAATCCTAGCAAGAGACCAGCCCCAGCCGTTAAGGAATGAAAGTTGAAGGGGTATTACCTGACAGGTCCTCCCTGGCGTTTTGGTGCAGATAGCTTTGCTCCAAAGAGTAGCTGGACATGCTGGAGTGGATGCCCGCTGAGGCTGGGTTACTGGGTGGAAGGGCCTGCTGCTTTATATACGGAGATGCCCCTGATGCTGTCCAGTGAGCTGACGGGCTCGTGTAGGGGGAATGGCATTCAATTGCACTAGCCAGGGCGGGTGAAGATGGCACGGGGCTGCTGCTGCTGTCGGGACCGTAGTCCCCATTGGAAGTCACAGGGCAGCTGGCCATGTAGGTAGAGCCCGGGTTGGGGGACATGTGAGGGGCGTGATGCCCCCCGCTCAGCGCCTCGTAGCCCCCGGCCATGGAGTTAGTCATCATGTCTAGGTTGTAGCCGTTGGCGTGGCACGCTAGGGAGGCAGAGGGCGCCTGGAAGTCAAAGCCCTGAGGCAGGATGGAGGCGCTGAAGCCGATGCTGTTCATCATGCGGTACATGGGCTTGAGCGCCTGGCACTTTCTTCGGAAGCCCCGGGGCCGGCGGCGGAAGGAGCCTTCCTCGAACATGAACTCGCTGGCCGGGTCGATGGTCCAGTAGTGGCCTTTGCCGGGTCTGCCCAGCCCCTTGGGCAGCTTGATGAAGCACTCGTTGAGCGAGAGGTTGTGGCGCACCGAGTTCTTCCAGCCCTGGTAGGAGCCGCGGAAGAAGGGGAAGCGACTCTGCAGGAACTGGTAGATCTCGCTCAGGGTCAGCCGCTTGGTGGGCGAGCTCTGGATGGCCATCACGATGAGGGCGATGTAGGAGTAAGGGGGCTTCTCGGGCCGCCGCAGCCCCGAGCTCGCCTTCTTGTTCTTGCTGGAGGAGGAAGAGGAGGAGGAGGTCTCCAGGGCGGAGGGGGGCGGCTGGCTCATCAAGGCGGACTGGAGAGCTCCGGGAGCCGGGCTGCAGGAGCGGAGAGGGGCCGGGGGCTCCAGCTGCTGCTGGCTGCTCTCGGTGGTCATCTGGCGGAGGGAGGGAATGGAGGGGTGGGGTGAGACTGGAGCGGGGTGGCGGAGGGCGGGTGGGTGCCCTGATGGGCTTGTGGGGAGGGGGCGAGCTGCTACTCCCGGGGCACCTCCTAGTGCTGCTGCTGGAGGCGGCGGCTGCGGACTGCAGGCAGCGCCCTGTGCATCACTCCCCCAGCAGCGCCCGCCAGGCCCCTTGCGCAATGGCTCCCCTCCTTTCCGCCGCGGCGAGCGAGGCACTTGGCAGGACGGATTAGGCTGCACTCCGGCTCGCCCCCTGCCCCCTCACTGCACTGCCTTGGGGAGGGCTCAGCTCAGGGCTTCTGACATTCCAGCGTGGCCCCCCCGCACCTGGCGGCCATCCCTCGCTGCCTGATCCTTCGAGAGGAGAAAGCACGAGAGCCCCTCGAGTTTGGCGTCGCGGCTGAGCAGCCAAACAAAACCCGGCCACCTATCAGTTCCTTAAATCTTGCTCTTGTTCTTCAGACCCCCCTGAATCCCTCCGAGAACGCAGCCCAGCAGCAGCGAGACCGACAGAGAGAAAGAGAGAGAGAGAGAGAGACCACCCCCTTTCCAGCTGGCCCCTGTCCTCTCGTCATCTGGGCAGGAGGCGCTGCAGCACCAGATCGCTCTAGCTGCCCTCCCTAACACACGCAATTACACCATTCATCAACCTCACTTAGACATTTCAATCCCCACAGCCACACGCCAGTGTGCCAGACTCCAAAGGTAACGTGCCGAGCTCTCTCTTTCCTGGCATGGCAATTGCATGCTCTCTTGTCGCTTGAAGGAATGCCCCCCCTTGGGATGGAGGGAGTTTCCCACAGAGCAGCAGCTCAGGGGAGAGCCTGGAGACCGCAGGGGGTGGGGGAGCATCTGAACGTACCTGTGCGTGGACTTTGCCCCGGCACCAGCCCCAGGTTCACTTTCCGCACCACGCAACAAAACGAATGTTGAGCAAGGAGCAGAATAATTCCGGTGTGTGTGTGTGTGTGTGTGTGTCAGTCACTGGGTATCTGCGTGGAACCCGAGACAGCAATATTGCCGCTGACAGCCTGCCAGGATTTTATATCGAGAACCAGCTCGCTAGACATTGCCAAAAAAATGATGTGCCCCTGGTGAAATCATTTCCAATGAAACCTCCGGTTCCGTTATAGGGTTACACGTGCTTGGAAATAGGGTCTGATCCAGGAATTAAGGGGAGGGGGGGGGAGAAAGAGACAAAAGCTGTGTGTGTGTGTATGTGTGGAAGATCTCTAAAGCCGTGGGGAGGGGGTGGATGGAAGTGGGGGAGAAAGGGATGCTGGAGCAAAGAGAAAGGAAAGGTTTGGGGCCGAGCAGGACGCCATATCAATGTGCCTGAAGCACTGTGTGTCTGTCTGTCTCCAGTGCAGCTCCTTGCAGTGCTTGCTGGTGGGTATACGCAGGGAGGGGGTTGGGGTTGGGGCTGGTCTCAGACAGTGACCTGCAGTTGAGTGGAAGCAGGCTTTTTCCATCAAACTCTGCCTGGATACCACACACAGAGCCCAAGTGTCAGTTTACTGCCCTGAGCCCGGCTCCTTTTCCCTAAGCTCCACAGTAATTAGACAAAGAAAACCTAAATTAACTGAACAGGCGTCGACAGCTTCCTCCAGCTCACCACTGCTACATACATGGGAATGTGTCCGAAAATGGTTTGATTGTACCTGAGAATCAGCTAAGAAAACACTACAAAGCTCCACACTATTTACCACACATTTTAATAGGACCCCGCCCCCCACAATCGCTTTGCCAATATTGTTTACCTTTCGTAAGACATTGGTATAAATTGTTCCCATACTGTATTTGGAGGCGCGATTTCTGAGCTTGTTGGAATTACCTCCTCAGAGAATAAAAAAATATATTTTTTTGCATTTAAAATCTTTCCCTGAGCCTGATCAGCGAGAGCAATTCTTTTTCTCCTAAGCTCTGAGACATCAGTTTAAATGTCCAGATCAGTCCACTATCAGAGAACTGTAAAATCTTCAAGCCCATATTTCAACACACTCCTATAGGTTCTCTCTATTAAATGTAAAGGGGATAACTTTATGTGAAATAACTCCAACCTGATACATTTCAGTATACAATATTATGTGGGGGAGGGGGAGAATTCGCTCAAAGTAACTTTCAGGAGAAATCTCTACTCGCGATGTAAGAAAATGCAATTGCATCATCTCTTTATTACAAAGCAAATCAGAAAGAACTTTCACAAGTAAACCAAAATAGCCCTAATTGGGCAGAGAAGCACCTCATATTTACCATCAGTATTCTGCATTAATCTCCACTTTATAGGGGGAAAGGGGCAACGAATTGCGTCAGATTCCTTATACCTGACAGGAATTTACTCTGCCTAGCAGACGATTACTTTAAACAAATCATTAAGAAGCCAGGCGTGCTATTTACAATGAATTCAAATGATCGTCGAGCACTAGCAGCACCAGTGGTGGTCTCTGCGTCTGAGTTTTACTGTCTTCTTTATTTTTAGCCACACGAATCCTGCGTCGGAGACAAGGTACTGAATGTTTCCACGAGTTTTTGCTGTTGGTATCGGCTTGAGGTTCCCATGATTAAACAAAAGTACATTTGCTGGTTGGTGAAGATGTTTATTTTGGTTGGTGTATCGATTTTTGTGCTGAACCCAGCTTTGGAGCACAAATGCTCTGCTTTTACCATAGTATACGGACATTACACTTTTGGCAGATATGGTTAGTTAGATGGTGTTCTATAATCATCGTTTTTATTCTAGGCAATCTCTTCATTACTGTGGTTTCAGTTTCATGTCCGTGCCCCTCTGCTTCTTGGGATAAATGAAATAGCTTAAACCAGTTAAGAAAATGGGAGACAAATATGAAAGATAAATGTTTACTGCTATCTCAGAAACCTCCCTTCTTAACTGCAGGCTCTCTCCCCCTCCCTCTCTCCCTGTTCTGAGGTCCGGCATATGAGAAGCATTTTTTCAATTAAATCCTAGACTGAAACTTAAACAAATCCCTTCAGTATTGTAAAAGTACGTTTCCTTAAGTCCTGGAGGATTTTCTCTCCACTGTCAGTTTCAGGGTGTCTGAATTTATCGAGATCTACATAGATCTAGACATGCTGACGCTGAGATAGATAGATACATTTCAGCATTAGGGATATGACTGCGTTTTGCGCGAGTTGAAAATGCTGATCAACCAAAGCGATCATCCAATAGACTCTCTCAGCAAAACCTAAAGAAAAATCCGAGGAGACAAGTCCCTTCAAAGCGAATTGACTAAGCAAGGAAGGAGGGGAAGGGCTGGAATGGGGAGAAGGATTTAGTACCAATCCCAGACTCTGCTGCCCTTTCTTTGTCCTAAGCCCTCAGACCTCTTGGCTTCTATTGGACCTTTGGCACCAGGCCTGCAATCCCAATGTTTATTTGGATGGATTTTCCGTTTTGCAAACGCATATGTCACAGACAGGACGCTTTTTATAGCCATCTTCCTCAGAACTGCATACTCCCTATGTCCTCCTTCAATGATTTGATGCCTCTTTTGGCTACGGGGGGAAACTTTGACATTTGAAAATCTTTGTAACAGATTAACCATCTAACTGCTTTTCCCATAGGGACTGTGTGTCCATAAAGCAATCAGTGCTCTCTTCGGATCAGCCTGTGTCTAAAGGATAGAAAAGGAAATGCTCTACAAAACATAAAGGCCTACCTTACTTGCAGTAAAAAAAAGTCAGCAGCACTTTAGGCAAGTAACTTTTAAAGGCAGTGTACCTTGAATAGTTTGTTATGAACCCAGCTGAGAATCCTACATTGCAGTAAGAATAAGATGTTTTAAATGAAAGGATTTCTACCGTTTTCCAAAGTGTGCTAAATAAGCAGCAGGCGGTAGTAAATACATTTTACATTTTAGGACGGAATGTTTTCCCATTCTTTTTGGATATCGAGGACGAGCCCTTTTACGTTATTCGCTGCTGCAGGAAAGTTTCCTTGGTCTGAGAAGTTTTACACCTCTCTCATTAGTGGGAATTTTATGGAATACCCTGGGGTAGGAGACACTAAGAGGAGAGAAATGGAGTTCGTTGGTTATGTACAAAAGCGGAGAGACACAAAAACTATATACAATAGCAAAGTATTCTTAAAATGAAATCAGTTGAGGAGAGGGAGAATGGGGAGTAAGAGAAAAGAGACGCCCGAAAACAATGTATCAGGGTCTCCATTATTATGCCTCACTCAAGCAAAACTCCCATTGATTTCGATTTACCCTGGATTTCAGTGGGATTTTTGCCTGAGGAGGAAGTGCAGGATCTGTGTGCTTGGAATTCTTCAAGTGGGAAACTAATGTGCAGGAATGTTCTACAGGGCCAGCTAACATCAGTGACATGGAAAGTGTGAAAGTTAGCTGCTCGGATCTCGCAGCCTTTTGCTATTTTCTCTTGGAGCTTTTCTGTTTCCCAGGCACTGGTCTATTCAGCACGCTGAGATGGATTTTTCAGCTTTCCGGAAAGCCACTCTATAACCTAAGAATTTTTGCCTCTGTTCCCGAGTCTGCCTATACCATGCATTGTTTGAACTGGGTGAGTCTAAAATACCCTCTCTTCCTCTTCACGGTTTGAGAGAGGAGAGCTCCAGGGAAAGCCACGGCTAAAGTCCCTGGAAAGTCTCCTCTTGGAATGCAGCAATGCGTGCTTTCTAGATGGTAGATAATTTGTGAAGCAGTAACAGAAATGGATTGGGGAGAGAGTGGGCTGATGACCCCTTTAGCTCTCCCAGATGTGAGACTGCTGCCGGACACCACCTTCAGACTCTCAGGCAGGCTACAGGCTCGCAGCAGAAAGATTGACACAGACTTTTGCGGGGCAGCCTTCTGTACAGCAGGCCGGCTTAGGTATGCGAGGCAGCTAGGGTTAATTGTTCTGCTGGTCCAAACTGCTGTGTTGCAAAGGCGCCTTTCTCCACTGTCCTATAATTGTGAGCTGGCGAGCTAAACAGTGAAATCCTACAGACGCCTTCACTTCATTATTGTAGTGTAGAGATCGCACTGCACGTGGGCAGAGACTCAGCAGTACCTACTGACTCAGAATTCGCCACTGTAGTTTCAATAGCTCATACTAACGTAATGTGTGTATATAAAGAATATGTCGTCTGACCTCCAGGCATTTATCATAGGAACTCCATACATATTACACACACCTACTGACAGGAATCTGTATAAAACACTCACTCTGTACTATCCTTTGTCTACTTCACAAGTGCCATCCTACAGTAATTTAGAACATAGCTCTTTGCCTATTGTTTTAGGTAGATCTTGCTTTTCCTCCGCCAGAGTACAATGTATAGGATTTCTCCCCCACCCCCCAAGTCAGTGATCTGCACAATTCTATATGAACTTCCCGGAGCATCAAAATAACCCCCCTACTGCGGTCAGGATATAGGTCACCTCTTTAAAGGAAACACGACCCTTCCAAAAATATATAACAGCTCTGACGTAAAAAAAAATCTTTTGTCTCCGGGCATCCTTTGTCGGGGTAAATAAAACGTGACAGGCGCTGAGTACAATAATAATAATAATTAATAATGTATTTTTTAAAAAGCAGAGAAAATACAAATTCTATGTCTGGTCTGGTTTTCCATCACAGCTCAGGCTAGGAGAGTGGAGTAGCAGCACACTTGTCTTAGAAAGGGGTGAGCCTTTTAGGCAGGGATGCAGGGATCTGTTGTGATTCCAATATATCACGCTGATGATAAGTGACAACTCTGCTTTGGCAGAATCTTCCAGCGAAGGATGCGAAGCGAGATCCGTCAGAACGGGAGAAATACCTTTATTGGTAGTAAAGGGCAATCTCAATTTCTAGTGCACATTTGAACACCAGCCTTATCCTGGAACTTATTTTGGCTTCCTAGTAATTCTACTTAAAACAAAAATCCGAATCCTGCTCTCCACACGCCATTGACAGCAATGAATAAGGCCAGCAAGATTTGCCCGGAGATCTAAACACGCAATACCTTTTTGGTTTTGCTTTTAACTCTCCCAGGTTTACATTCCAATCAAATGAGATTGCTGCTCAAATAGCTTTTATACATTGTCAATGATTTTCATACGAGGCTTCGACCTTCACTATCTTCCTCTACTATGTGAGTGAGGGAAAGTGTCAGATCTGATTCCAGTCTAGTTGTTTTAAAAATATTCTTCCCCCACCCCCTTTAGAGCTGTAGAATTCTTCTGCGTTGCGGTGATCACTGAAGGCTGCTCGATTCTGATACTCTTATTTATATTAATTGGAACCTTACTCCAGTGACTTGTGGAACTGCTGACAGAGTAGGGTGGTGTTTGGCCCGGAGTGGGTAAATTCTGTAAAGAAACACATGCGAGTCTGGGTTTCACATTGCAGTGGGGAGTGGGGTTTGTAGCTAAATATTAAAGACACAGGGCATGATCCTGCTGCAGTGACGTCCAGGCAAAACTTCCATTATCTTCACTGATGCAAGATCAAGGCTGTGGTCTATAATTTGGACTGTGAAAGGAGAAGTTGTTGGATCCCGTGGAGCGAAAAAGACTCGATCTGTTTTTTTTTTTTTTTTTTTTTTAAAGGTTGCCTTGTTGGTGTGGAAAGCAGAGAGCAGCTCGCCTTAGCCTTGCGATGTTAACGGGCAGGGAGAAAAGTGCCGTGGATTGATGTGACATAACACGCAGTGTAATATGAATCTGACCTACGCTGTTTACGTTGGACAGATGGGGATTCAAAGATTCGTTTCTGCCCATGCCGCGTATATTGAATGAGCTCATAGGAAAAGAACATTACGCGTCTCCCATCCTTTGCCGAGAGCCCAACTGGACGTCTGGGGAACGTGCTAATCAGGAGCAGGTTTCATGCTCCAGTTCGTGAGAGGTTTTCATTAATTTCTGAGTAAAGCCTATAAAATATAACGATCCACTCAAAGGTAGGGCCGAGTGACTGAGTGCCGGATTATTAAATGATTTACGAACATAGTTTGGAAAAAAGTAATAATCCAAGGAGCACCTAAGAGTGAGGCTGCCAATTCTTGAGCGAGTTTTGCGCTCCCCTGTCCACCTCCTCGGACATTCAGGGAGACCCTGGCGGCGACTAGGGCAGGAAGCAATAAAAGCCATTTTACATCATGTTTATGGACTGTGATTCGGCAGAACGTGCGTTGTGACCTGCAGCTCCGCCGCTGGAGCGTCTCCCAAGGAAATGGGTGAATCAAAGGGAAGAAGAAATGATGCGCTCCTTGAACTAGGGGTGCTGGGGGTGCTGCCCCACCCCCGGGCTTGCGGTGTTTCCATCACACCGGGTTTACAGTCTGGTTCATGGCTCTCAGCCACCCACTGCACAAACTGTCCCAGAGCCCCTGTGCGCTCCCCTACTCCGGGTGGCCTTCTCTGAGCGCCTGCGCTGGAAGGGCTCCCCGAAGCTCACCTCTCCCCCTGCATCCCCATCCCTGAGGCTGGGTTGATCAGCTGGCTTTCAGCGCCGGGCTGGCACAAAACGTCTCTGACGGGTTTAAACCCTTCATCAGCCACCACTGTTTTAGGGAGACGTTTCCTCTTTTTCCAAATACAATCCTCACACACCTCGCCAGAGGGGGAGGGGAGGGAGCCTACTTGAAACAAGAACAGATCCATGATCATGGTCAAAAGGCTACGCTGACCTTTCGGAAACCTAGAGCCGGCAGAATCGCCGGAGGATTTACTTGGCCTCCTCTTTTTGACTTTCACTGACATGGGCTGTACAGTTAAAGCGCCCGCTCCTTTCTTAAGCTCCTTAGGGTTTGGGGGCATGGCGCGTCCATCTTTTTCTCCCTCCCACCCCCAGGAAGGAAAAAGGAGCCTTGAACACCATGCCCTTGGCAGAAGGAACTGCTGCTCTGGAAGGGAGGGAGATGTGTGTGTGTGTGTGGGGGGGGGGGGGTAGGGGGGCGCAAAGGGATTTGTATAGCGGGGGTGCTGAGAGCCATTGAACCAAACAGTAAACCCTGTATCTGATGGAAACCACTGCAGGGGGTGGGGGGCAGCATTCCTAGTTCCAGCACCTATGGGTGGGTCAGACTCCAGCTGTTGTTTGATACCTGGGGTGGCTGCTGCTGTCACCAATCTCCCCCAGCCGCTTCCATTAACTCTGCTATCGCCGCTCACAAAGGGCCCACGCCCCCGTCCTTTCTCCCGGCTCCCCAGAAGGAGCCCCGCGCCCCCGTCCCTTTCTCCTGGTTTGTCCTTTCCGCTGGGTGGCGCTAGGCTCTTGTGAATGAGGGCTCAGGAGGCAGTCCCAGCACTTTCACCACCTGCCGGGCGAACGTGTCCCAGGAAGCCAGTTGCTCTCCGGAGAGCGCCGACACCTCCCAAGTGACTGATCGGGGCACAGATTAGCAGCGCTGCAGGGCAGCACGCGTCTGCCGGTGAAACTGACAAGCGAGGAAATAGCTTGCTCCGCTTGCGCATACTGGGATCATATTATGCGGGGGGGCCATGCCTGTCTCTGTTGTTAAAGCCACGTGCCACTCTTAACCATTCTCTCTGTGCTCAGCTTGGCAGCCAAGCTTCAAGGCGAAATCAATGTTAGTTGATGGTTGTTACATTACTATTATTTTTTTTTTAAAGGGGGTAGGATTTAGGAATGCCAAACGTGCTGAAAGTATTTTGACAGGTTTATTCCCAACCCCGTGACTTAAGTGATTATTTGCTATTTATTTTTCTTGAGATCCAAACAAAAGTTTGTCTCTGGTGTTCGCACTACAACGGCAGAACGGTGTGTTTTTAAACTGGGTCACTGAAAATCTGCATTTCCACCAGCGAAAGATAGCCCATGAGCACGGAATGTTACCTACTTGTCAGGGCAAAAATGACTCCGAATCATCTCCCTTAATCGCTCCCAAAGCTTCTTTGAAAGATCCGCTGGGGCCTGGAACACAGGTTGTTGTGGGATGACTTCTAGCCATGTGTGTGTTTTTCTAATTGCTCGACATTTTTTACTCTGATGAGTACGTAAAGACAGATATCTCTAGATATACAAACATCCAGTTTCTAAACTCAGGGTTATTGGCCCGAGGCTGTCTGAAAACGCGCTAGCCTCAATGTAGTCTGTTGACTATTGGGGTGGGATGGGGTGAGGTGGAGAAGGGGTTGGAGTGTCAGCACGTTTTCTCCTGAACACGGTGTTTCCTTGCTTTTGTGGCTTTAAATCGGACTCTTCTTTATGATACACTTTCCCACGTTGCTTCCTTTGTGCGTAGATACGTGTCTTTAAACCGAGTTAAAAGCACTGTACTTTCGGTTACCTAATTTCCTCATTCGGTCTGGTAAACATATTGTGTGGGGTTTTTTTAACCGAGTGTTTTGAGAAAGCTGTTTCCGCGACTCCCAGTTCATACGAAATAATTCATCAATCCAGCTCTACAATCCAGTTTCCTTTGCATTTGAAGGGCGGGGGAATGGTTTAAGATATAATTTGACTGGTGTGACAAGCCCATGCCTTTTATTGAAACTGTTCTAACTATTTTTCGTTAGGCTGAAATGTACACACATCTTAAAACAGTTTACAGCTTTGAGGATCTGGCCAATTTTAAAGGGAGTTTTCCCCAGATGAATTATGTCATGGACTGGGGGAAAGGACTTTTTCAAAGAACCCATTTGTTTAGCTTTTATGTCACCTTTGCTGATAACAACATTCACCCCTGTTTCTTACTACGCAAATAAATTCTCCCGCAGACTTTCTCAGGCAGAATTGTCAGTTCTTACCTATGTGCGTTAGAGCTGTGAGAAACTACATGGTAATTTACAATCGATTACAGTTCATCTGATGATGCTAAACACATTGTGTATGTTGAACAATAACATACAACGGTGGCAAGGAGTTAGCAATATGTCAGTGCATTTGAGTGCACTAGGAAAATTAACAGTAGTTTCTGAACCTGAATTCCTAAGGCAAGTTAGTTTAAGCATCCATCATCTATCCAGCTTCTAATGCTCTCGCATCATATTTGTCCCAAGGCAATGTAAGAAAGACCATTTTAAACAGAAGACACCACACTTCAGCTATGTGTTCACATTGATTAGAACTTCGAGTAGAGTTTTATTGTTTGGATTGCAGGGAAAGGAAGGGTGAGATCTGTTAAGCGATTTATTTAGGTCACGTTGTTATGGTGCTTGGCATGAACGGGAGCTGTGTGAGAGAAGGGTCTGCTTGAGCCCAAACCGAAAGGGAAAATCTCGGTGCAAATAATAATCGAAGGCAGACCTCCCTGGAGGAAATACGTGGGAGCATGTAATTTTGAGTCTCTTCTTGCTTTTGTTAGCTCCTGGGGAGGAGTCTCTTGCAAAGCAAGGACCAGGTATTGATTGATCCAGGTTTGATTAAATACAAAGAGAAACGAGAGTGTGATCTTTTTGAATGGCCTTCTACAGATTGAGAGAAAACAAAAACAAAGGACTAGATCCATGGAGTGGCTAATTCTTGTTGAATCAGTCAATACATCCTATGTAAATGAAGGCAAGAGTAGTAGTGTTGTCATCTACCAACATACCTAGGGAAAGTCATTAACTGAGAGATGGGTAAATAAGTACATCAGATACTAAGCTTAGGAGAATCGAACTGTTTTTCTTTTTTATCTGGCAGCAAGACGGGGGTCCAGGTTATTTCCCCAGACTTGCAATACTCTATTTGGGGGTGGGTCGGAGGGAAGATGTTAGTATATTTGTTGCTGGGTGGAAATTAAGAGGAATCCTTACAAAGGCACCATCATATCGCTATTCGCATAGAATGCTGCAAGTGGCAAGAGACGCCGCGTTTTCAAGCGCGATCAGGAAAGCAAGGCAAAGAAGCTACAAAACAAGACACCCTGGAAAGCGGTTTACATCTCCTCGTTTGCGAACATGACTCATTTAATACTGTAATTTAAATGAACAATGATAAAGCTGTTCATATGTCAGAGACAAGTATACTTCAGTCTCTGCAATGGCTGCATTTTCTTGCTTTTCACAGCAACACAAATTGTAGTTAAAATAAATTAGATAAATTTAACTTTAAATTATAATATTTTTTCTTTTTTTCTTTCTTCGTTCGCTTTTGGCTGTGCATAGAATAATAGTATTTCTTCTCAGACTCTTGATTACGTTGCAATAGTTTTATACTATTTGGATATTATATGCATAGGATTGTAAATGATTTCCTATGGAGCTTTTGATTGATTAGTTGGGATATTCTTAGTTTTGATTGGTGTAAATAGCAACGCTAATTACTGCTTATGAATTATGAGGTTGGCTGCAAGAAGAATTCCTGGGACCCGATCCTGCTCCCAATGAAGTCAATAGCAAAACTCCCATTGATTTAAGGATCGGTAAGTAGGTTCCCTGTGTTCACCCTGTGTGGAAAATCACGCTGCATATTGGCTGGGTACTGAGATCGCTAGATAGTTATCAGGAATCTGCGATGTTAAAAGGAATAATATATCTGAAAAGATCAAATGAGCACTAAATGAAAGGGGTGTGATTACAGGAGTATGTACTTTCGAATGATTTTTAGCTGCATCGTGAATATGTCAGTTAGGGAGATAAGCTCAAGTCCTATGGAAAGTTTCTTTTTGAATACTATCATATAGCATGCTCCTTTCTCCAGTTTTCTTCCTTTTTCTTATTATTGGGGCATGATTGCAGCTGAGAACTGGCTCTTCTGATGAAATGACGTGAAAATAGTTGCATCAAGGTAAAGTATGTTACAGAAGATAATATCATTGGTATAGAGTCTATAGAGGAAAATAGGTACTTTTTGGACCCGGTAAACAATGCTAATAATACTTAATAAAATTAGGAAAGGGTCAGAGAGCTGAAAAGAATGGAATAGGATACACAATTCTGCACCTATCAGATGGAATCAATGCATGCTCACTGATAGCCTTCATTTTCGTTAGACAGTTTTCTCCCCAACATAGTGCTCTGAGACAATGAAGTATGATGCAGGCTATTACCACGGCTGTCACGGGTTCAAAAAGTTACACTCAGGTCCGGCTCCAGGCACCAGTTTACCAAGCAGGTGCTTGGGGCGGCCACTTCAGAGAGGGGCAGCACGTCCAGCTGTTCAGCGGCAATTCAGGGGACGGTCCATCACTCCTGCTCTGAGCAAAGGACCTCCCCCAAATTGCCACCACAGATCGGGATTGCGGCTTTTTTTTTTTATTTGTTTGGCTGCTTGGGGCGGCCAAAACCCTGGAGCCCGCCCTGGTTACACTTACACATGAGAACAACGCAACTGGTTGAGTTTTGGACACAAAGTTCTCTGGAGACATTCACAAATTCACTTGACTTCATAAGGACAGGATTACTTCTTTGGGGGGGGGGGGGGGGGGGGTTATTTTTTATCATGCATGTATACAGAGCCTAGCACAATGAGGCCCTGGCTCCTTGACTGAGATCTCTGGACACTACCCCAGTACAGAAAACACTTTTGCAGTTGGAGCTCTGATATGTGAAAATACTCCTATAACCAGCCAGCTTCTTAACAGCTGCACAGCTGGGGATGCTCAAATTGCCTAGCTTCTTTCTTCTAAAATACATAGTGACTGAGACTCATTAAGGGCCATATGCTGCTCTCTGGTAAGACACTGGCAAAAATGTGTGTTACATCCCCATCTCTTGGCTGACCCAAGATAACAGGTTACCACTGCTACTTAGGAATGGAATATTTCCTGTAGCACAAGTGATAGCGAATTGTAGTCTGGAGCTGACAGTTCACAGCCTCAATCCTGCTGATGGGCAATGCAGGGCTGTTGCATAAATTACTGCCTTTATCATCAAGAGACCTCAGGTCTGCCTTTTCCAGGCCTATATGCTCAGAGGAAAACAAAACTATAGAAACTGGTCACCTAAGAGGAACATGGAGAGGGAGAGGGAGAGAGTCCTTCTACAGAGCTTTCTGGGGATCTGCATAGTTAAGGCCAGGGTTCCCTAGAGATTCCCAACTTTGTCTATGTGATCAGGCCACATCTTCTGTCTACACTACCATGTCGGACTCATCAGGTGGAGGGGCTACTGTGTCAGAAATGCAGTTATCGCAAATCTGCTATAATTTTAGTTAAGCTTCACCCCCCTATCCCATATTCCTGGTCACATGAATAGAGAGTATAGGTACCTTGGACATTTACAGAGAAATAATTTGTGTGTTTAACAGAAAACAGCTTCCTTCCCCCCACCCATCATGTCTTCTTTTATAAACCCACCCTCACAAATGCAGAAGACAAGAGGATCTGTCCATTTCTGAAGGATAGCAGAATGCTGGTGGAGCAAATGTTTGGGAAAGGAGACTTGCTGCCAAAACTATCCTGAAAATAACTGATTTATTCCCAGATGGATAACTCATTCCAACTCCTGAGATCAGCAGTGTGGATCCAAGAGAAAAGTTGGCTCAGAGGAGCTTATTCACTCCCTAATCTACACACACAAATCTGTCTTGTCTTAAATGAAGATCGTATGATCTTTCAGGCAGGCAAAATGTCTACTTCTCTATGTTTGTAGAGCCCATAGCATATTGGGGTCTTGATCTTATTGGGATAGCGGGGTATAGTAATAATAATAATAATAATTGTATATAGGAATTATTGAGCATATGTTCCAATTATGTCTTTCACTTTTGATCCAAATATATCTCTGTTCCATATGCTTATGTTATTTTTCACCAAATACTGCACCCAGTCCTGTGAGGAGTTGAGTTCCTCTTTTGAACTTATAAGTACCTCACAGGATCAGGCCTATTGTAATTAATTGATATCCTGCATGGGAAAACATGAAAATGATTACATAGAAAATAGAATAATTGGATAGTTAGACACTTGTTAAATTAATTCCACATACAATGACATTCCCTGGCCTGTTATTTTCCTGATGTACCTCATTTAAGGTCTGATCCAAAGCCAACTGAAGTCCATGGGAGGCTTTGCTTTGACATCACTGGGAATTGCACTGCATTCTGTGCATCTTGTAGGCCATTTGGGTCTTGGCAGGCTAAGAGCTGTGAGGTGAAACCTCAGCTCATCTGTTTTAAAAATGGTGGTTAGATGTGGGAAAAGTTTGCTCTAACTATATTTATATTATAAGTGGTGGAAATAACAGGGTATGTGATGGATTTATTTGAATACTGTGTTATATACAGAATATACATCAGGGATGGATGTGGTATGCTAATTTTATCCACACTGGTGAACCAGAGAACATAGAGACCTGTGAGGTTAGAGGGACCTCAGAGATTGATTGAGTTGTGTGGTCACTCATCTCACCAATGGGCAGAGCAGGCCTTTGGGACTTGTAAAATGCATAATGATGGTATAGTGGTATACCCAAATTTGAAAAACAATCCCTGGCTTGACATTTGCATGTGGGATAAGTTGTTGTCTGAGTGCATCACTAAGTACTCTGAATACTTGATGAGTAATCTGCTAACTCTGTCCAGATTTGGGAACTGGGGAGGAAGCATATAGAGGGAAAGGAAGGCAGGAGAGAGTGAAGAGGTTGTGGAGAGGATGGAGTGATGGAGGTGGTTGTCTGTGGGGGAAGGAGCTATGAAATAAAAAGGAATAAAAAATAAGTAAGGAAATAAGGAAATATAAAGAGATGCGATAGGGAGGAGGAGGAGTTTAACCTCCTAAACCCTAAAGCAAACCTTGCTGGTAAGGATAAAGGGACTTGGCCTTGATTTTCTTCTCACATACACTGGTATAAACAAGTAATAACTCAGTTAAAGTCAACGGGGTTACACTAGTTTCTTGAAGTCAGGGGGAGGTTTTCTGTTGACATCAGCTGAAGCAGGATTGGCCCTCAAAGTACAATTTGACTCTCATCCATTTTGTACATTGTTTACATGACAGTATTAATCAGAAGTGATATCTGTAATGTTTTAACAATGCAAAAAAACATTGAAAACGTGGAAACACTGCAGTTGTTGTTGGTCCCTGGCCATTGGGCGCAGTCCATTTCTGTGGCCATGAGTTGGTTACCTAAGAAACCACAATGGGATGGAGTTTGACTGGCTATGCTGTTAGGATTTTGGATAGATTTGGAGTAGCTGAGGTGCATATCATACACACATACATACATTGATATTTTTACATTAGTGAAAATAAATACAAATGGAATGCTTGACACATGAGCTCAGTTAGAACAGAAACATAATTTGGCTTGCTGCAAGGAGGAATATTTTTAAAAGTGATTCAGAAGGAGATGTCGGTATTGGTTAGTTATACCAACAACTTAGCAAAGAGTACGTTTATGTGTTTATGTGATGAAGTTATTTCCAACTACTGCAGTACAAATGACAAATAACACCTGGCTTGCATGAAGGATGGAACAGTTACCGAGGCAGCAGTTTATAATGCTCAAGACTGAGGCGCAAAACATCACACAGTCATTGAATGAAACAGCACACACTCTAGTTTATTACATTTTTCTGTTTTTCTGTAAATTGGTGTAAACATCCTTTGTGTGGGCTGTAATGGTGATTTTCTTTAAAAGCCTGATAGGCCTGGTCCGGACTCCCCCAAATCAACAGTCATGCCACTGAGTTCAGTGGAAGCAGGAAGGGGCCTCACCTGTCAGAGTATGTGAAGTAGAGCCCGTTGACATTTTTTCAGCGAAAAAATGGCATTTTAGCTAAAATGATTTTTCTGGTGTGGAACATATTAATTAAAACTGAAATTTTCAATGAAACATTTTCAGTGGTTGAAAACATTTTTGTTTTGTTTTTTCTTTCCTTCCTTTTTCTGGAGGACAAATGGGGGAGAATGTGAAAAGCATTTTTTTTTTCCAGTTCTTGCTTGACTCAAAAAAACCAAAAAAATCCAACTAAATGAAAATGGATAAAAATGCATGGCAACATATATGGCATTGTCTGATCAGCTCTATAGTGTGGTGACCTATCTCCTGATCCCTCTCTCCTTGCAGACAATGGCAAACACTTCAACGGGAGCTGGAGCAGATCACTGCTGCCAGCTTTTCACAAGCAATAGCACAATAGTACAACATGGTGTAATTTAACATGATAGTGTTACTTACACTTACACACACACACACATAAAACAAGCAATGTGGGAAGATGTTTACTTATGCAATATGAATTTTCAGTTTGCACAGAACCCTTTAAAAGATCTCTTCAATAGCTGACGTGAATACATGAGTAGAATGATTGCACTCAAACTTTTGAAGCTATATTTCAGCAACAATTTCCTTGTCTACAACTTTACAAGGCTGTAAATAGCCCCTGCGTGCATAATGAATTCTGACATCATAGGCCAGGCCACTTATACACAGCAGGTTTGCCAGAATTTTTATTAGCAAGTATACCTTGAGGCTAAACAAACCCCCCCCATTTCTATTATAAATGTTACAATAAAATGTTCCTTTGAGTTTTCCTTGTGTTCCATAGTCCTTCTTTCTTCCCGTTCCAAGTAATTCTTTCTGCAGAGTGTAGGAATTTGATACAGTCAGATTACACAGAAAATGTGTTTTGTTGCAGACATATTGGATATTAACTATTGTAACAAGGTGGCTTTCATGGTTAGACTTGCAGGGTCAATGGAAGAGGGTGGCAAAGAATAAAACCAAGATTTTTTTACTCTCATAATTCTGCATTGGTGATCACAGTAATTCCTATATGGTCTAAGATGTATATGTTTTGCCTTTATTTACCCAAATGGTGAGTGTAATGAAACTTAAATATGTTACTACATGAGCAAAAAAAAGTGCACAGAAAGGATTAAAAATGAAAAAAGAGAATGCAGGGGGAAAATTATATACTTTTTAGTGGAATTATTTTGTAATGAAATTATTTCTCCTACCTGGTCTATAATCTTATTTGCCTATCCATCAGTGATGTTCTAGGTTCTTATATAAAACACAATAAAAACTAATGCAAATATAATACTGCTTTTTTTTTATGTTAGCATGTGTATTTTCCACACAGTGCCTTACAGAAAACCTACACCCTGACACCAGGGCCGGATTTCCAATTGGACACAGAAGGCATGTGCCTAGGGGTGCCAGCATTCTAGGGGCACCTTACCTCTCCAAAACTGTGTGCAACATGAAGGTCAGCTGCAGGGTGTGTGTGTGTGTGTGTGTATGTGTGTGTGTGTGTGTGTGTGTGTGAGAAGATGCTGTGCCTAGGGGTATGTAAGGTGTAAATACGGCCCTGCCTGACACTTACAACTAGGTGTAACACTTACTTTTTTAAGTCGACCCATTTTGTTCAATGACACTGTTCCTGGAAGTAAGAAATAGCCGGGATTCAGGAAAACAAGGAGGCCTGGGTTCTATTCCAGACTCAAGATTGCTGGGTAAGTCACTGAAGAAAAGCTCTATATAAGAGCCAGGTATTATTATTATTTTATTTTATTATTCAGAAAGCATTTGCTTTAGTCCCATTGACTAGTTAAGTTAAGCACCTGTTTAAGTGTTTCCCTAAAATGAGGCCTATGGCTAGTTGAAAATGCTATCTAAGTGTGATCTGTCCTTTTGTCCTATAGTATAACACTGCAGTGCTTACTATGCACTAAAATAAGAGAGCTTGCTGGTATTAACTGTGTTATTCCTGCTGACTCCCCAAGCTTTTTTGGATATTTTTATGACGAGCTGAATACTAGATAGAGAACTCATCAGTAGCCACTCAAATAAGGCCTTCCACTATTTTTATTTCATTATCTCTCTGTTTTCAAGGACCTTTCATATATGCTCCTATGTTCCTGGATCTCTGAAACACTGAAATCACAAGTTCTGCGTATGCTCCTAGATTTACAAACTCCATGCCCATGTCTTTTTAATCAAGTTAAACAGATGTGAAGCTACATTCTTTTTCAATTAGATTTCGTCTGGGTTTTTTTTTTTAAACACCATAATATGTAGATGAGAATTTTAAGATTAACGTAGCCAAGTTTCGACAGCATTTCGACTCCTATGATGCAGCAAAGCCCAATTGTGACTCTGAGAAAATTTTAGCTTCACTAAATGGTCTCTCTAACCAGAACTGATTTTCTTTTCCTTTTATGAACTCATCGAGTGAACACGAAAAGTGACAAGAGAGTTTTGTTTGGCCCAGTTCCTATAGCAGAGAAGCATCTTATTAGCTTGTTTTTTTTCCCTCAGCATATTGTAAGTTTCATTGTTATTGAATAGGTTATCAAGAGGTCAGTGGGCTAACTGGTTGTTTGGATTTCCTAAAATTGTGCCCCTCCCTAAACGTGGTTAAAAAGATTGTTTACAGACTGTTCTGTGAACCTGGACTGCACACTAAAAATTGCACACAATGCTACTGCTATTTTGGTTTCCCCTCCCCACCCTCCCAGTCAACCTAGGTATTTCAGAACTACGTGGGGTTCATTAAGATTCTTAAAAAACAGAAGACAAACTCAGAAACTCACTACAGATTCCTCAGTTCATCCTTACGAGATTTGCAATAAAGAAGTGCAGTGCAGAACGAGAGATCTTTAAACAAAGGCTTAGTTGTTTGTAATTGGCCTTTAAAATGGCATGATATTGTGGTGAAGGAATTAGACTGAGACTCAGGGCTGTGTCCACACTGACTTTTATGTGACCTTGGGTGAGTCACTTAGTATCTCTGGGTCTCAGTTTCCCACCTGTAAAATGGGGTTGATAGCACTTCCTTTCTCCCACTGTTTGTCTGTCTTGTCTATTTAGATGTTAAATTTTTCTGGACAGGGACTGTCTCTTACTATATGTTCATACATCATCTAACACATTTGTCACTAGCACCTGCTGCAACTGTGGTGTAGCAGCATAGAATGCCGTCCTGGGGAGAGAGACAGCCAATGAGAGGGTAGCTTAAACTTGGGAGATGTCTTGGAATCTGCCCAAAGGGGGTGGTTGAAAGATGGTTAGAGAAGAAGGAGGTGAAAAGGGACTGCCCTGGGGGGAGGGGAAGCGGATTTGCTGAGAAAGCTGTATTAGAGGAAGCTGGACCCTGAAGGGCAGTGTGCAGGGAGCCTTGTCACAAGGGGCATAGACTGCAAGACAGGTAAGGTTGACACTGACAGAAGGAATACAGTTTGAGCACTGGGGAAAGGGTGTGGCTCTCCGGGTGAGGAGCGGTCATTCCTTGGAAAGAGGTGTGGTCATCACAGTGTCAGAGCAAAGGAGCATTGTAAGCTAGAGAGAGAGGCGATCCTGGACAGGATGGGTGCAGCTGGACTTTGCAGGCAGGGAAAGGAGTATTTGATTCTCTCTTGGGGTGACCCAGCATGTTGTTGAAAAGACTTCTTGTCTTGTGATGGTAATTTACAGCTTATTATTTTCCTAAGCAAGTATTTAATGTTACTTTATATCATATTATTATTCTATTATTAATGTTATATTAGTGTTCATGCCCAATTTCTGGGTTTTCCCTTTATAAAGTTTAAAATTTAAGGTTATCTGCATTGTATTGGGTTGCCTCTGCGTCTCCTCACAATAGGCATAGCCTAGCTGAGCGCTGGGTCACAGCACACTTATTCTTGGTCAAGGTCACTAGGTGCTATCGAAATACAATACATAAATAAATACTAGTACTACTACTACTAATGCTGGCCCAATTCTGTTACCACTGAAATTGATGATTTTTGTCATTGATTTCAGTGGGAGCAGGATCAGGGCCTACATTTGCAATCTATGATGTTTTAATGAATATTGGTCCAATCTGTACTCATTGTAGTTGTAGTTAGAGAGGCTATTCCATGGGGAAGGGTAACTCAGGTGGATATTCTATATTACTACAGGACTATACAAATCTTCAGGAAAGGTACTGTCCAAAAGCTTATAGGTATGCTGCTGAGTGAAGTACACAGCACTTTCCAGGTCTGATTCACCACTTCTTAACACCACTTTGTGCCAGCGTCACGCCACTGAAATCACTTAGTTGGGTTGTTGACCACATAGTGGCTCTTTTACTTTTTACATTTTCTCAATAAAAATGTGCATTTAATAATATGGCCCATTTAAAATTCCTGCTGGAAGTTCCCCCCTGAGTTGAATGTGCTTTGGATCGGGCATTAAGAGCTGAGTGTGGAAGGAAGAATCTGGTCAGTAGAACTATTTTTAAGCTTTAAAATTGAAAAAAAACCCCAAACCCTATTACCAAAGAGTGACTTTTCTATTACTTTGCACTCTTCTTGAACTTGAAGTATATTAAATAATTCATGCCAACAAGTATCACTTAAAATCAATCTTAACTCTGGCTCCTTTTCTCTTGAAAAATACAGAATAACAGCCTGAATATGTAATAGTCTTGATGTGTTTTCTCACTCTTTTACACCATCAGGATAACATTAGAAAGTCCATGTTGCTGTCAGATTTACAGTTTGCTGCTAAAACATTTTGCTTAGGAAGGAATATGGGAAATAGATATTTTATAGGGAGTAATACCAATGCCGCTTAACAGTATATGTATAGGTAGTTTTCCAAGAGGGCAGCAGTTTGAGAGCACTGCATGGAAACTGAGCACTCAGTTTTAGATGCTCTGGAAATCACAGAGGTTTTCAAAGGTGAGGGTGAGTGGTGCTGGAATTGGTAAAATTATGTGCTTGCTCCAGGTGTGCAAAATGCCAGGGCTTTCTACCTGGATGCTTAACAACTAGAGCAGCGAGAAATCAGCTTTCACATGAGGTTATTGGACACCACCTCTGCAGACATGCCAAACCCGCGAAAAAATGAAGAAATTGGGCTTGTTTTTGGCTTAATTGGCTTTTGAGTTGCTTGTTGCCTAGTTTTTGGCTTGTAGCTTGTTGCTTGTTTGGTGTGTAGCTTGTAACTTGTTGCTTCTTTTTTTTGATCAGTTCCCAGCAAGCAGGGACAAGGGCAGGCAAGCAGGGGCAAGGGGCAAGCAGGGGCAAGGAGGGGAGAGAGTCAGGGGTGCACAGTGGGCCCACCACAGTCCCAGACTGCATGCCGAGGGGATGTAGTCACATAGAGTATTGGTGTTCTTAGGGACTGGCTTGTTTTGGCCTTGTTATGAAATGGGATTAGCTTGATTTTTGGCTTATTGTAAAAGTCGGGATGCTTATTGACCACGTGAAAGTTGGCAACTGTGCACCTCTGCTGTGCCCGTTTTTTACCAACTGTCACAGTGCCTCTCTCCTTCGGTGGATCTCAAACATTATGCAGGAAGTTATTCAGGGGTTACCTGGTGATCATTAAGCAGTAGGAAGAACCCAGAAACCCATTGCAAATGCAAAAGGAATTTGGACAAGTATTGGCAAACAATCACATCACTTCTATTAGATGACCTCACAAAGGGTGCAGAAGAACTGTTGAAAAATGGAATTTGCACCAAATAAGGTACATACTATCATCTCCAAATTATACAATTTGTATAAAAATGGAAGACCCCATCAGGAACCGTAATTTGCTTGCCACCCAGAAGTGGACAGAACACCTCAGTGACCCGCACTGTTGGAAAATTGTGATCTGTAATTGGAACACAGCATTAGAAAGGAGACTGTAGAGGATGCCTTTTGGGTAATGGGCTTGCTCCAGGGTTGGGGCATATAGTGGGTGTGGTCAAATGAGGGTTAGGCCAGAGCATTGCTGAGCTCCAGCAATCCCCAACTAGTATAATGTCCGTCATGGTTCTAGTCAGCTGGGGTAGTTTGGAGCATATAACTTGCGCTAGTTAAAAGTTTTCCCTGAAAACATTTTTTGAAGGAAAATTGGGGGTTTGCTTGATTAAAAATGTTTGTGGAATGTGTCTGCTTCCCTTGAAAAATTTTCATTTTTCATTAGGACATCAAAAACCTGAACACCAACATTTTTTGTCCCCAAACTAATTTTTCCCCTCTATTTTTTGGCAGCCACAATTATTATTTATTTATTATATTTGGCAATTTATAAGTTAGCTTTTTAATTTTTTTTTATGACAAGTCAAAATATCCCACAGAAACCACCACTTCCCCAATTTTCCAACCAGCTGTTTATAGAATTAACCCCAGCGTTGGGGAGCCTCAAATGACTAATTTGCATCTCCCTTCCCCTGCAATTCCCACCAATTCCCCTGAAATTTCACATGCTACAACCCTTCCCAGAAAAAATTATCTTGGGAAGAAAAAGGGATTTATGGAGCCTGATTTTCCACTGCTTGACACCTTTTATAGTCATTTATACCTGTGCTGTGTAACATGTAACATGCCACTGTTTTCATGTGGCACCATTTTGCTCTCACTTTGCCCAGGTAAGGGCAGGGCAGTGGAGAATCAGACCCATGGTGTTTAAGAGGTTCCTAGTCATTGTCTTTTTGAGTACTTTCCTATTTTGGAACACTCATTCTACTGCCAAATGGGCTGCAAATGCCAAATGTATTTTGTTGTCCTTGCTGAGGAGAGGTGCTGTGTTGAGTGTGGTTATTTTGGGGATGGGTGTTAGCGGGGGAAATCACAGAGATACATGACAGAGTGTGGAGTCAGTTGGCAGGCTTTGCCAAAGTGTGCACAGTAAGGGGCCCAAAATAGGGAGGGGAACAAAGATGTTTGCGTGGCATCTTTATGCCCTCAATCCTAAAACAGGTTGTGGCTAAAACACTTCTATCCATAAGAACAGTATCATGCTCCAGCTGCACATCACATAACTCTGATATAGAACAGTGTGTGCTGGGACTATATTACCTTCATCACTGTTACTTTGGGCAGATATAGATAGATACAGAAAGAAAAAGTGGCTCCCAGCCGTGGTTCAAGGAACCCCTGCCATAAACCAGAAAACCATATACAACTAAATAACCAGCAGAACACAAAACTCCCTTCCCAATCCTCACCCCTATTTAAAACCATTGGGGGGAGAGGGAAGAAGGCACGTAGCTAGCTAATAGAAAATGGAGTTTAATTGCATGCAAAAATGGGATATCTTGACATTTGTTTTCATTCAGAATAGGAACAAAATGTCAAAATTTCCCTCTGAATGTAAAATCTGGAAAATTTCTACAACAAAAACTAAACATTTTATTTTGATAGTGTACATAATTCAGTTTTGATAATGTTTACACAATATAATTAAAATAACTACAGTAGATAACTAAAATAGCAATATTCAGTATTAATATTAAAATTGGTAGTTCAACATAATATACAAGTCAGAATGAAATATTTCAAATGATCAAGTCAAAATGAAATGTATTTCCTTTATTGAAACAAAAACATTTCAACATTATCAAAACATTGAAGAAGCCTTACCACAGAATGTTTAGATATTGACGAAACTGCATTATCTAATGTAAACTGTTCCTTCAAGAATGCTTCTACCAGTTCCAATAGATAGACAGATGGATGAAAGAACAAGAATTGATTCTCTAATGGTAATGAGGTATTAGATTCAAAGGGTCTGTCTGAAAACTGAGGTAATGGGACCTGATCCTTGTTTACACCAGTCCTGTTTATGCCACTTTGACAGTGTAAAGAGACATGGAAGTGGAAGTAAATGATATTTACTGTACATTTATTTACATTTATGTTAAGGCCCCCCTGCACTGCCAAAGTGGCATAAAGAGCCATAGTGCAAATGAAAATCTGGCTCAAAGTCTTCAGTTACTCCAAGCAGAAGTGTTCATTTTTGCTTGTCCTTCTTAGACCAATGTGGTTTATTAATTGCAGAGAATATTGCCCTCTCATTAGGGATATCAGTGCTTCACATTTGCTCTTATTGTCACATGCACTGCTTTTTTTCCCTGAGAGTTTTTTTTCCTGCCAATTCTCCTGGTAGTATGTACAGATGTTCATTGAGAGAAATAATCATAAATTTCATTACTTGCCTGCTTGAATCATTGCTGTTAAAATTCCTCTCATAACATTTTAAAAACCATTGTAAAAACTAAATTAAAATGAAACAAATAATTATTTAATTTTCATTATTAAAAATGGTATAATATTTTACTCACACCAACAAATCCTGCCATTTCTCTGAGATAAAATGGTCCACACTATCAGGTTATTCAAATGACTGTTTTATTAAAGGTTGAGAGCAGGCTAAAGCTGTCCAAGGATATCCAGGTGTATTGCTGTTATCTTAAAAGGCACCTGAAGGCTGCAGTGTTGCCTTGATTATCTACACACCTATAGAAAATATCTGCTTGATTTTTATGGGTGTGCTGAGCACAGAATCATAAAAGAGACAATAAAGGCAGTTTCTATGTGAGTTTCCCAGACCAGAAGAAGAGCTTGTGTAGCTCAAAAGTTTGTCTCTTTCAGTAACAGAAGTTGGTCCAATAAGAGATATTACCTCACCTGCCTGGTCTCTCTAATATCCTGGGAACGACACAGCTACGACCCCACTCATAGAGACTGTAAAAGGCAGATGTGGGAAAAGAAAATTACTGAACTGAGGATGGAAGCAAAGAAGCCATAACTTGCTTACACAGTGTGATTCAAAAGAATGGAGGAAAATGATGCACCAGTCTGGAGATATAATCGGGGGAAGTGTGCACAATGTTCACAAATTATGTGTTTCTAACCAGGAAGAGATCTGCCTTCTGGCAAGGATGTTCAAGGAACTGATGCCAAAATCATCTCAGAAGATGATTATAATATTTCAGAAACCTATGTGCTGTCTGTACTACTACAAGTTTTATGAGAACAGGCCATGAGGTCTTACATGGGAATGGACCACATGATTTTCTACACATCCTGCTGGAGTGGGGACGGGAGGAAAGGAAGGCAAGGGCAGACTTTATCTCCCCATCCTGTGGAGTAAACAGGGAGCATGCCCAGAAAAAACCTTTGTAACACTACCAGGAACATAGAGTGCTCCTGGGGAGCCAGTGGCAAGCCCACCCATCTGCTATGGTTGGAGAGCAAGGAAGAAATGGGAGGCTGCTTCTTGGGTCTCCTGATCTCCCATGACAGTGTGACTCCACCCAGCCTGTACCTGGCTCAAAAGACACCCGTTGGGGTGGAGGAGAGCTGAACGTCATGGTGGGGGATTACATACAAGATAATGTTGGCAAAGCCACAAGAAGAAGGATGCTGGATTTTCTCACAGGCTTGCAGGGTGATGATGCCACATAGATTGGCAATTCCTGACCCATACCCCATCCGCCTTGCCCAGCTATATTTCACAGCCCCAAATGTGCAGAGGACACTTTAGAATCAGAGGATGCTGCTGCTAAGTTCCTTGCCCTCAATTGCCACACAAAATGTGTCCCATTTGTGCATTTATTTAACTCTCTCAACACTATTCGGAGTTTTTTTCTGATGGGACATGCTCAGGCTCACAGAGATATTAGGACATTAGTATTTCCATATGACAGAGTTCACCACCTTGAACTAAAATTTTGGAAATAACTTTTTTGAAAAAACAGTCATTTAACAGACACATATCTTCACACATTGCTCATGATTTGTAGAATCTGCCAGTACCACTTATGAATTCTGTGTGAGATTCTGAACTCTCTGTATGTACCTTCACTCAGCTGCAATCTCCATTTTGAATGTGGGAGCTAGTTACCTTTTCTGTGGTTTCTTTGCTCCCATCTTGGGCTGAGGCCTGGTCTACACTGAAAATGTAGCTTGACATAGCTAAATTGCTCAGGATGAGTGACATAGCTATGGCAACCTAACTCCAGGTCAATGGAAGAATGCTTCTGTCATCCTAGGTGGACTACCTACCGTGCAGGGCCAGCTCCAGGCACCAGCTTACCAAGCAAGTGCTTGGGGCGGCCACTTGGGAGAGGGGCGGCACGTCCAGCTGTTCAGTGGCAATTCGGCGGATGGTCCCTCACTCCTGCTCGGAGAGAAGGACCTCCCCCAAATTGCCACCACAGATCGCGATTGTAGCTCTTTTTTTTATTTGTTTGGCTGCTTGGGGCGGCCAAAACCCTGGAGCCAGCCCTGCTACCATGACAGAAAATCTTCTTCTGTCACTGTAGGAAGAATCTACTTTATGGTGTTACTATAGTGGCATAGTGACAGCACCATAGCTGTGCTGCTGTAGCACCTGTAGTGTTGATGTGACCTCAGATTCCAAGGTATAGTGACACAGGGCTGACAATAACTGCTTGTTAAGGACTATAAACACCTGAATGGACCTCACCTAGGGAGAACAAAAGAAAAATCTATCTCCTAGGGGAAACCAATTCTCTCCAAATCCCTTCAACAGGGGGCCTGAAGAGTGGAAATTCCCCAAGCAGGATGAAGAAACAGGTGACCAAACCAGGAGGTTATAAAAGGGCTCACGGGAGGAGACTCACAGAAAATGTGGGCAGCAGCTGATCCATTTGGGATCTTTAGTCATTTTTACAGTTCCAGAAGAGGGAAGCTGCTATAGGAGTCTGATGAGGTAGGGATGAGCCCTTCCTATCTGGACACAGATGGCTACCAAGGGAAGGGTGAGTTGGTGGGTGAACTCTGTCATATGGAAATAGAGGGAGGGACATTGTGTTCTGGAAGTTTGTCGTTTTCTGTATGATCTGTACTCTGTGTATTTCTCGTGCTTAAGTAAAGAGCAATAGTGTGTTATAATCCTGTGCAAAATAGCTGTGCTTTTCATGTGTCACACCAACCACATGCCTCTTGAGGTAAACCAGAAGGCTCACATCTCTTAATGAAGTTCTGGGATAGGGTGTGTTTAAGCCATGGGGAGAGTCTGAAGACTTAGCACTGGTTCAGGGGCTGGGCAGTTCTCAGGAGAGAGTACTAGAGAGAAGATTTATGCCCCAAGGGTTTGCCCAAGACAGGGACAGTACCTGGGCTCCGTTCAGACTTTGAAGGCTTAAAATACCTGGGATCCAGAAGCTGGGTCCCCTCACAACAATCTGGTGAGTGGCCAAGATGGGATGTTCAACAGGACTTGTGACACCATTTCCATTTGAGTGCTTTGAGATGCTACCTGGAAGTCCTTCTAGAGCTGGTGAAATAAGCCAGGATTTTGCAACTTGGATGCTGAAAAATACCTATGCCCATATTTGGGCATCTACATTTTCAAGCACCTGATTTTCAGGGGTGCTGAGCATCTTCAACGCAAGAGTTGTGAGTTCTCAACACCTCTGGAAGTCAGGCCACGTACTTATTTATTTATTTTTGCACTATTCACCCAGCTCTAGTCCTTTTGTTCCATGAAAATCTGGTAAGAAATTTTTCATCTTAAAAAAAGGCCTGACCCAAAGATCTTTCCATTAACTTTAGTAGGCTTTGGATCAGACCCTAAATAAACAAAATCCTGGATTGCCACCTATGGTGATAATGGTTCTTTGTTCTGCCATTTAATGAGTAATGATTATAATGAAAAGCCTTATGCAACTTTGGCATAGTTAGACATTGTATACTAGGCCTACTAGAGGTATATAATCTTAGGAATACTTAGCTGGTTTCATGGGTTGTGTAACAAATAATTATGGAATCTTGCTGAGCCTTGCTTTATTATTACAGGGTTTCAGGCTCTTACCCCAGTAGCTCTGCATGCTTGTTAATATTTAAGCTATCTTATAGTTTGGGTAAGTAATAAGGATTTTTTTTCTCTAATTTTAGCTTCAGTAACAAAGATTACTGGGTTGGGGTTGGGGGAAGAGTGGAGTAGATGTTACATTCTTTTGATGGCATATTTTAATTATTATATACACACCTCTACCTCGATATAACGCTGTCCTCAGGAGCCAAAAAATCTTACCGCATTATAAGTGAAACCACGTTATATCAAATTTGCTTTGCTCCACTGGAGTGCGCAGGCCCCCCCCCCCCCCCCCCCCCCCCCCCCCCCCCCCCCCCCTNATGTTACATTCTTTTGATGGCATATTTTAATTATTATATACACACCTCTACCTCGATATAACGCTGTCCTCAGGAGCCAAAAAATCTTACCGCATTATAAGTGAAACCACGTTATATCAAATTTGCTTTGCTCCACTGGGGGGCGCAGGCCCCCCCCCCCCCCCCGGAGCACTGCTTTACTGCATTATATCCGAATTCGTGTTATATCGGGTCGCATTATAGCGGGGTAGAGGTGTATATATATATATATAAAAGAACTAGACAAATTCATGGAGGATAGGTCCATCAATGGCTATTAGCTGGGATGGGCAGGGATGATGTCCCTAGCCTCTGTTTGCCAAGAGCTGGGAATGGACGACAGGGATGGATCACTTGATGATTACCTGTTCTGTTTATTCCCTCTGGGGCACCTGGCATTGGCCACTGTCAGAAGACAGGATTCTGGGCTAGATGGACCTTTGGTCTGACCTAGTATGGTGTTCTTATGCTCTTATGTTCTTAAAGGTCTTCCAAAGCCTCTAGTATTCTTATTTCTTAAGGAAGCAAATGATAAATTATTTGGAAGGACCTTGCTTTTTTAATAAGGCAGCTTAAGCAGCAGAGGAAGATAGTTTACCTGACTGAAACTTTTCATACATATAGATGGGCAACTTTCAAATGCCAGTCTTGACTGATTAAAACTCTGTATTAAGAGCCTGAGCCAAATCCCATCTAAAGACAGTCACTGACATCAATGGCTCAGGCCCTAAAAGTACATCTACACAGCATTTTGGACTGAGCAGAAGCAAGCCTCCCAGTTTGGGTTGATAGACTTGGACTAGTGGGGCTCGCACTAACACTCTAAAAATAGCTGTACAGACAGCACTTTGAAGTTACAGGTCAGAAGCCCACCCCCTTCCCTAGCCTTCAGAGCTCGAGCTCCAGCACGAGCCACAACTTCAAAGTACTGTCTACACTGCTCTTTGTGGAGCTCTAACGTGAGCCCTGTCAGCCAGGCCTGTGAGGCTCATTCCCACTTGTTCCAAAATGCTATGAGACACACCCTAATTGTTCAGGCAGAGAATATCTGTACTATTGACCAGTGTGGATAAAACAGCACTTGCTTCTGACGCCTCTGCTCTGTCCTGTTACACCTTAGAATCTCTTACCATACCTGGCCTAATTACAAGACACATCTTTCAGTTATTTCATTTAGACTTCTGAGAGCCTGTTACCTCTCTTCAGGACCGGACAAACGAATCTGTTGTCTCCCTAGCATATCTCAATCAAAACTCCAATTTGATGGCAATTTAAAAACCCTTCCGCATGTCTCCAGAGCAGCCAAGATACTGCCCAAGCATGGCATTTCTGGTGAGTGAGGCTTGGAGGCTGCTGTGCTCAGAACTCAAAATGGCTCAGATATGGCACGTGGAAGGCTCTATGGATGGGACTTTCAAAATGGCTCAATGTCAGCCTCTCAGGGGCCAGCCTGCAGGAGAGCGGGTCTCCTGGTAACCCAATGAGCACAGCTGGCCTGATAGCAGCGGTCTGATTGACTGAGTGGCTGCAGGAGTCAGCAGGCTGATACTTAAGCACAGAAGCAGCAGCGTGCTCCTTGCCTGTGGCTGTGCTTGCTCCTGTCCAAGCTGTCTCTGCCCCTGCTCACTCCTGTACCTGTTGCTGACCCAGCACCCAGCTCTGTCCTGGCTTCTGACGCCTGTCTCTGATTGTTGGCTACGTCTCCTGACTATGACTCTGGTTAACTCTTCGGCTTTGGCTTCTGACTCTTGGCTCTGACCTTTGGCTTTGCTCCAGGAGCCCCTGCTTGGATTCAGCTCTAACAGGTTTGAATGTTATTCCAGGCATTAGGACAGACTGCCTATGACTTGGTTGCTGACATAGCCTAACTCTGCTTCCATTAAAATCATTAAATTCCATTAAAATTCCCATTGACTTCAATGAGACTGGAGTTCAGGCACCGTTGAGTGCTTCTGACAACTCTAACCTATGTCTAATTGAAGGCAATGGGAAGATGCCCCAAATCTAATGGTCCCATATAGCTTCCAAGTACCCTATGAAAGCCCAGGTATACTTGGCTTTTGAAATGTGTAGCAAAGATCTTAAATCAGGGGCATAGCTAGATGAGACTAGCAGAAGTGGAAGTTTGAGATGATTCAGAATTATTTGTGATGGTTCTCAGGTTACCCAGGACTGTAAGTCACCTCAATACCCTTTGCTTGCTTCCATCACTGGGCGGTCTTGCTTGTGCTTAGCTGGGTGTTAGCTCCCTGGCACCATCAAACTGTTAGCCACTCAAGCACTATCCTGTGGGCTATGTCAGCCCTTCCTTTTCCTTGCAGTTTAACAATAGGCGTACCCCACCCCTCAAATCCCTTTGAAGCATTCCCCCTGATGCTGGTTCCTAACAGAATTAGCAATTCAATTCAGGATCAGCACTTTGCTTAATATCATAGCACTCAATTATATTTATAGTGAAAACAAGGATAAATTTGTTATCAAAGATTCAAACGATAGTGACTAGGAATATTGGAAACAAATCGTTACATATAAAATAGAACCATAACTCGCTTTTCTAGAATTTATTGTGTTTACTCCTAGACTGAATAATCAACCCCTGGCTTGTTGTTCCCCTGTGTGCTGCTTCCCTGTTGACTTCACATCTCTTTGGTAAGATTTGACTTAATATGTAAATAGGCATCCATTGCGTTGATTTACAAAGGTTAATTTACATCCTGATACAAAGAAAGGTGAATAAACATCTGACAGAAAATCTGTTTTTCACCTTTGCTGGTGACTAATACTTTGATACATATCTAAGAACATATTTTCAGTATGTATACATAATTCCTTACTTACTATCTGTACATACATTATATTATATTAATAACTAGCATGACACTGGCTTTCATTTGAGAACTCAGACATTCTTTGGTGAACCAGAATGTACATACCAGACTCAGAGTTGTAAGTTAAGCATATGCTTATGTGCTTTGCTGAATCAGGGCTAAAGTAAAGGGTTGCTGAAAGACAGGAGGGGCAGATGGGTGTTATTCAGAGTGGTTACATGGTCAATTTCACCCTCTGCACACTCAAGAAAGCAAAATTAGGAGAGCCTCTCGCTTGTTCTCTTATTTCAATACACAGTAATTCCTGCCATTTTAAACCACTGGTGCCCTTCTTTGCTTTAAGATCAGAAATCGAGCCCTGCAAACCCTTCTTATGCAGTAGCCCTCATTCAAATATAATAGACTTTAAGAGTACTCCTTACGTTAATAAAAATACTTGTAAGAGTAAGACTTTGCAGGATTGGGCTCTGTGTTTGCAGTTCAAACATGTTCACACTATAACCTAGATTTCCTTGTTATCCTAATATAAAGTTTCTTACTACAGTAGGTTTATTTTTTTATTGAAGACATCTATTACTTACACTTTTCCTGACTATGTAAGTTCAGACTTTTTGGCACATGCTGTATGATGACATGCCAATAAAGAGCCACAGGATTTTAATTTGCAACTAAAATAATATAAATGTATTGATCAAATTTCTTGTAATTAGATAAAATAGCTCAAAGATTGCAACTTTATTTTAACAATGTTTCTACCTGGCTGCCATTTAGAAAATATTTAATTCCCTAAAATTTGTTTTATTATTTTTCAGGAAGAAGATAGAAACTATAGAGGAAACTGATCATTGGATGCAAGAGCAAAACCACAAGGAATTCAGTGGCACTGCATAATAGTCTTGATTTTGATATTTTTGTATAGGTGGACAGAATTAAATCAAATTATTACAGATGTTGAATCAAATAAAAATAAGATGAAAAACAGTATTTGATGTTATTAGGACCATCTTTTGTACTCTTTACATGAGAACATTTTTTAAGGAGGCACTTTCAAATGAAGGCAAGTATCTACTCTTTAAATAAAATCAAATATCTCCTGTATGTACAAACTGTAGTACAAGTCCAGTAATCACAACAGGAGGCTTCTTAAACTGGGTTACCAATCAACCTTCTTTTGTTAGTGTATATGCATAACGTCTAAGGGCTCAGCTCTGTCCTCCAATGATCATTACCATGTTGTAGCTATCTGTGTAACCCGAACAGTAGCCGGACTTACATGATAAGTGGAAATGTTACATATGAATTCATTGAAGGTTGAAATTGAACCCTTAGGGCTATATTTTCAAAGCTTTGTGCAATGATGAGAATGTTTAAGTTGGACCCTTTTAAATCTTTTCACTGGAGACTTCAGTCAGAGGGGGAAGAACACATTTGGGTGTTGGCCAGGCTCACTAGACACCCCTATTTGTCATACAGGAGAGGAATGACTTTCCTTTCTAATGCAGGATAATGATAAGCTTCTGCCATTGCAAAAAAAAAACAAATCCTACATGACAGACCATGCCTATGGGCCTGATTCTCCATTGCCTTTCACCTTGTGCAGCTCTTTAAATCTATGCAAAGGGAGTACAAAGTGCGTGTAATACGCTATCAAATTGCAATGGTAGCATTTTACACCCATTTAGCACAGATGGAAATGTCTGCACAAGGTGCAAAGCACAGGACAATCAATCCCACAAGTCTAGTATAAGAGGAGCAGAATTTAACCACTCAGCATCAGAGATTTTTATAGTATTCAGCCCTTTGAAGCAGTAAGATGTTATCCAGTTTAATATAGCAATAGAAAGATTTCTGAAGAGGGTCCTATTTACTAAGTAGGGGCCATATTTTTCACTTTATTTCTGGAGTGGAACTTGTATTGACATCTAAGGGAATTCTTTACAGAGACTGATGGGAGCATTTGAACCTTATGTTCTTGAGAGACGTTCTAGTGAATATTTTTCTTGGCTATTTATTCTTGCTGTACATGGGATAGACACTGGGGTTCACTTTTTTAAAAACAGTATGAGGCAACTTAAAAAAAAGGACACTAATTAAGGTTTCCTGCAAATAAAAGTCCCTACTGCATTTCTAATAACTTTACACACACAAAAAAGGTTTTAAGACCTTGAATTTATGCACTTCCACAGCTAGCTTCTAGTTTCCTAACAGTTGCAAAGAACCACTGTGAGCTTGAAACCATATTTTTTTTAAAAAGTTTTGCCTGTGTTTTAAATAACACTTTGAATTATTATATCTGAATGTTTTGCAATTTGAATGTACTTTTTGTTATTTTTGTTTGTTTTGTGTTTCACTCATCTTTGTGCAACAAAAATAGAACAGTTTGTTTTTCACCCTCTAGTCAGTTTCACATTGCTCTCTTGCAATGAGACAATGTTTTGGTTGCAAGTACTACAGTGGAATGTTTAAAAGCAAATTAAAAAATGGTTTTCTTTTAATAGAAATATGTTCATCATTGTATTTTATTAATATTAGATTCTAAATCTTGACAGTATGGCCTCAAAGTAGCAAAGACTTAAACACACATGTAACTTCAAGCAAATGAATAGTTGCCCCGATCCTGCAAAGATTTATGCACATTCCTAACTTTACACACGATGAATAGTCCCATTGACTTCAGTGAAATTACTCATGATACATAAAGATAAACATGTGCTTAAGTCTTTGCACGATCAAGGTCTCAAAGATACGCATGTTTTTAAATCGTGTGTTGTACTGAGGCCAGTTTGACTTTGCGGGGCACCAGTAACTTCCTGTACATTGCTCAGGGCTCTCGTCACCCATTTCACTCAAAGGATTCACTTTGCCTACAGTAAAAGATAAAATATCTATACCTCAGTATCTGAAAGTATGAATCCATCAATATACACCTCTACCTCGATATAACGCTGTCCTCGGGAGCCAAAAAATCTTACCGTGTTATAGGTGAAACTGCGTTATATTGAACTTGCTTTGATCCGCTGGAGTGTGTAGCTCCCTCCCCCCCGTAGCGCTGCTTTACTGTGTTATATCTGAATTCGTGTTATATCGGGTCACGTTATATCGCGGTAGAGGTGTACCTTTCATAGAGTATATGGCAACACAAGGTTGGTTATTTTCACACATGCAGTAATACAATAAACATGGTCTCATTTAAATATAGTAACTGTATTGAATTCTTCTTGGATTACTTACCCAGCTTTTTATGGGCCATACACCACGCTGATCTAATTGATGCCAATGGAAATTGCGTGTGTGGACTGCGGCAAGTATATGCCACTTTATTAGTCACCAATTAAATACTACACAGAATATGGAGAAGATGACTATTAATGGGTTTATGCATATAAAATTCTCCTGGGAGTGTCATAAATCCATATGCTGTCCCAAATGTGGTATTTTGCATAATCTCTAATTTCATCTGAAATACATATAAAATCTCATATGGTAGGGTGCTCCGATCCGACCTTGACTCTGAGGAGCTATATGTGTTTAGCTTATTCATGCAAGGGTCTGGAATAAGTTGAACTCAACAAATGTTATATGATATGCTTCTTTCAAACAATTAAATATGACTGAAAGGGAGGATATGAGTAAACTTTTGGTCAAACCACGCTTTATTTTTCGGAATCTTTGAGCACTAGCATGTTAGATGTGTATCTATCCTGATATACTTTTGGAAGGCTGGCAGAATTATGACAAAGCCGTTTGTCAAAGAGATGGCTCCCAATGCACAGAATGTTATATTAGTGTGGTAGAATCAAGCCTTGGTAGGTTTTAAATCTCCTAAACATTATTTCTGAAAAGATACCAGGAGGGTTAACTTGATATCACAATTCAATCTTCATTTCATTGTTCATGAGATTAGAACAGATATTGCTAGCTAATCATTCATGAACAGGGCTCCCAGTAGAGTTTACTTTAAAAAAAATAAAAGGGGATTTCAAATAAAACGTGTGGTTCAAATTAAATACAGACAATTATTTTGCTCTTGCCATATTTGCTGAAGAGACATTTTAAACATTAAATAGTGTTGCTATTAGGACAGGTTAGAATCCAGCTATCTAAGGTGGCATTTAACTGTCTAAACTATCCTTTCTCTTCCTGCAATCCCCTGCCTCATGCACTATGAACATTGCAACTTCTGCAACAAATGAAGCAGGGGTCCTAGCAGACAACAGTGTCATTAACTACAAAATCCCAATTCATTTCCTGAGTAGGTCCATCCTGTGCACTGAATGAGCCAGGGTCCCTTGGAAAAATAATGTGTAATTAATGACTATATCCTAATATATATGCTCAAGGGGACTGAATTAAGATTTCACAGAAACCTTGATTCTGGCATTTTCTAACTTTTGAGTGCTTAACTATGCAACCTTATGTTCTTTTAAATTAACATACTATGAGAATATGTAAAATGTAGCCAACTATTACTGAAGCCAACATGTGATCTTGTATTTAAGACAACTAGCTGCAACTTCTATTAATTAGCGCAGAACAAACATTAGCTCAATGGTTCCTCAGCCCAAACCTTGTCCCTGGTAGGCCAATATGATTCAGTCAGACCAAAAGTCTATCGGCACCAAACCAGTGCCAAGTGAATCCTGAGCAAATCGACTCACAAATTGCTCAGTCTGCTGTTCCCATTTGAAGAATCAGGCCCAACTATTAGGAGAATCCCAAATGTAGACATGAGTGCAAAGTCATTTTCCCCATGTTTAAATTAAACCATAAAAGTTGATATCCCTCATTTCTCACTTTAATCCTATAATTCCAGGGTCTTCAAGGAACAATCACTAAGTATTCCAGGTGGACAAGGAGAAAACATAAGTGCTAATGAAGAGTAACTCAATTGATGTTGCAGGAGTTACCCTGGTATAAAAATGCTTGTGAGATCAAAATCAGACCTTTATTTTTTAACCAGCACTGTAATGTCACTAGACCTGAATCATTCCAATAAACGTGAATCCATTATTTCTGTCCCCACAGATAACCTCTGAAGGATGATTGGAGGGAGCCTTGCTCTCAGTCCACTGAAAAGTACAAAAGTGGGAAACTTGTTACTCCCAAAGAAGAAGATAAATAATTAGTTCCACCCAGGGGATCCAATCCAATCCCCAGGAATTGGCAGGATTCAAATCTAACAATTCCTGGGAGCATCTGTCATATTTCTCTCCCGTCCATTTACCTGGCTGCAAAAGATTTGGAGATTGTCTCTATTCTCATGGGTTGTTGTAATAACATGGAGGCAGACATTTGCCTTGGTTTGATCATAGCCTTAATAGTGACCTTTATCTCAGTGAGATTGTGAATCAAGCTAAAATAAGGATTATAATTTAAAAGATCTTTAGTGTATATGTTTCTGCATCTTTATCTCATATTTCAGAGGCTGAAATATCTGAAGCTGTCTGAGCCATTCTTAACAGAGCTGGAGAAAGGAGGTCTTTACCCTCTTCTTGGTAAAGCATGCTGGGAAAGGGGAGGAGTCTCAGGCCTATATAATTCAGGTTTTTCTCTCTATCAGATAGTATTTGGGAGGACACTATTAAGAAAGTGTATAGTCCTGCTTTATTAAGAAGAGCCTCTGAAAAATACAGGTAGGAGCTGGAGCTATTTCTTCTACTTGATCAAGACTTTTATTAATGTGTTGTTCTGAAGGGACTGCGGGGATGTATGTTGCTGAGAACTTTGGGGTATGAGTCTATGTGTGATCTGTTGTCAGATCATAACCTCTCCATCTCTGTTCTCATTTAACCTATTTGTCCTTCTGTGGTGGGGAAGAGAGGCAGGCATGATATGGTATGATGGTATGATGATGTGGGTTATTCATAAAAGCCAAGCATCTATTGTGCCTTATTACCAGGCAGTTATAGATAAACTGGACAGAGTTCAGAGAAGAACACTAATGACTAGAAGGCTTCTTGGACTGACTTAAGAGGAAGAGCTACTATATATAGGTGCAGTTTTGCTAGGTGACTAACAGAGAATCTGATGATAAACTACAAATATTTGTTGGGTATATATGCCAAGGAGAGAGAATAATAATTTTTTAGCATGGTACAATGGGGTATAACTATATTGTAATGGGTGCACGTTAGTAAGGTGATGATGGCTATATAAGTACCTAGAAAGATAGTAACTGTTAAAATTAAGACGGAATCTTTTTTTAGGGTGAATCTCAAGCAATATTTATTGAAAACGAACTCTGTTAGGCTGTGGTGTGGTAACTATAGTTTGGGATATTTAAAACTAGGCTAGATACTGTCTTGCACAGTTTCTACAGTCATTTATTATCCTGCACTGGAAGGAGGATGGATTAGATGATTCTGTAGACCTTTCCTATCTCTAATTTCTGACTTTTATTGAAAATCTAGAGGCAATTACTTTCATAATGAGATACCACAACTTTCAGCTGCAAATACTGTAGAAGGAATTAAAGTAAATACTTCCCTGTCAAAGGCCTATTCCAAGAAGCCATAGGTTACATCTGAGACCTTTTTGAAAATCAAGGTGAAACTACCTTTCCAACAACACATGGTAAAAATCTCTAACTCTTTTATAATAACTGACTTCTCACAGATCATAATATACATTGATACAAATACAAAGGAAATGATAATGTATTAATCAATGTTTTGCTGAAAGTTTAGGCTCTTTAAACAGATAACTATAAACCATTTTACACAATAGGATTTTGTCTGATTAAAGCATCTAAGACTTTTCCATCTAGTGATGTAGTTTAGGATTGATTAATGGGACTTGAGCTCCAGCATTGTATTGACAATGTGACTTGGATTTGGTATGATAGCTAATGCTAAAACAAAAATTAAGAAAGAAATTGATCACACCTTTATGTTAAGGGTACACTTAATTTATAAAGTATTAATAAATGACTGAAAGATATAACACACCTTGGTAGGTACTACAGCTAGTTAAATACAATAGTAGGAGTTGAAAGCAACTTATTAAACTCTAAAATAATCAATTAACATTTATTTAAAACATTTATTACCCCTTCATGAACTACTCAAATGCACACTTAATATAAAGTGTGAGTAAGAAATTGATATGACAGAAAATGCACAAGAGAAGTTTAAAACAATATATGAAAAGGCTCTACTACAGCAAGAAAATAAAGATGAAGGTAAAACTTTTCAAAGGCACCTAATTGCTATAAGATCACGGGGTGGAATGAGGGATCGTGCTTTTTTAGATGCATGTGCATCCCATTGACACTAATGGTTGTAATATTATGTATTGAGGGAGGTGAAAATCTGACCCTTTGTTCCTAAAATGAAGTTTTTAGATGCATAAAGATTAAGATTGGTACCTACTGGGATCTGCCAAAGCTCCTAAGAACCTCTCTCATGGAACACTTATGAGAGTTAGGCCCCTACTGGGATTGTCTAAAGCACCTATCTGTGTCTTTAGCTGTCTAAATATCTTTACAAATCTGGTTCAAAGTGCAGAGTGTATAGATTACTGTAGGCCAGAGCCCACTGCTCCTCATTAGTGCCAAAAAAGCTATTGGTAGGGGGCAGGCATGCTTTGTTTTCTTGAGCCATGGAGAGGTCAGTATATGTCACAACAAGAAACCAATATCTTGGTGCTGCAGTGCAAAAGTCATGACTCTGTGCATTCTCATGAACCTCATTTTTAGGCATACTTTAGCTTAGAAGAAGAACAAAGGCCCACCACATCCAGATACACCAAGGTGGAGCATCATAAAATCGATAATAATACCTAATGGAAAATGGAACGGGATGCCATGTAAACTATGCCTATGTTGTGGAGTAAGCAGACCTGCAACCTGCACAATGAAGCACCACTTGCAGTTCTTTTGGGAGGGGTCACAGCAGCAGCTCATGAGCTCAATGACAGACTAATCTGACATGCCCCAAGTCCTCAGCTCAGGTTGTCATACTAATAAAGTAATCATGGGTAGGTGCCCCTGGAATACATGATTTGAGACACTGGAGAATATTATCCAAAATGGCCCTTTTTCTTCAGAACGTGAGAGAGATGGCTCTAAATTCAGCCCTGGTATAAGAGGGTATAATTGTTGAAATCAATGAAGTTGCAGCAGGGCTATAATTAACCCTGTTAAACTAAAAGCTGTGAATACCTCATGGAATTGGCATGAAGGTTTATCTTTTTACTATGATTTTTATGGTTGCTTTGTGAGCAGGATAGGGCTTTCGGTGGCTTTAACAGCAAACTCACCAATGCTATACATCCTTGTCTTCAATGAACAAACTTGACCCTTAAAAATATGTGTGTATATATATATATATATTAGTGTTACTCCCATTGAGTTCAATTGTGCATGATTTGTCTCTCTTCTTACTGGGGTGAAACTTCTCCTGGTGCAGAGGCCATACACAAAGCTGTGTGGCCACTTAAGCTTCCCATTAAGGACTGAGTCCAGCTGCACTTGGGGTTCCTTGGAGGAAGAACTGGTGAAGCTCCTTTTTTCTGAGGGCAGAGATGGGGTGATTGAGGTTTGCATAAGGAATGAAGATTCCTGGTGTGGTGTAGAGCTTTGGTCCGAACCACCCCCTTTTCAGGCCAGGACATAGGGAAGAAGTAGCAGGAATGAGAGGGCAGAGGGAGAAAGAGAGGGAATCTCTGTCAGGACACCATATAAGGTGAGCTGAAGTAGCATTCTTGGAATGGCTCAGCTGCCTGGTGGAGGATTACATCCTCTTCTACGCCTCTCCAGTATATTTATGTGAAATCCAGCTATTGTTGTTAGCTGGAAGACTAGATTTTAGCTTAAGGGGTTAACTGACACTTATGTGCTGAATTGGATCTTGTTAGAATCTCTGCACTGAGCTCAGTCTCGCCCTTGAATAGGGTGACTGACTTCAGTGGGACTTTCAACAGGGATACTTAAGTGAATAAGGGGTGTGGACTCGGGTCCTAAATGTACAAAGATTATTTAGCTCAGCATACGGTGCAATGAAGAAAAATTTCCACCAGCTTAATTTATTATGCCATCAACAAATGTCTTGTGTAAAATGGGATCAAATAACTAAATTAAAATAACACTGTCAAGAAACTATCCTGATGAGATCTGTCTACAAAGGTTATGAACAAAATGATTTGCCTCCACTTAAAATAGAAGTATTTAGTTTAGTTGTATTGTACCCTGCTAGGGCTCAGGTTTCTCAGGATTGTTCAGGTTCTAGAAACCAATATGCTGCTGCCATCCATGGACAACTTCTGAGGCATGTGTTTCCTTCTCGTGGTTGAGACATGAACGAATACCTGAAATAGATTTCCCCATAATCCATGGAGTCATAACTCACAAAAAAGAAGAATCTGTGATGCAGGATGTGCAACTGTATTGATCAATGGAACTAGAAAGCTGTAGTTTAATCCTAAAGGCCTGAGAAGGCACTTAAGATTCCTGCAGGTCATTGTGTGCCAAGGGGAAGGTGTGTGTGTGTGTGTGTGTGCTCCCTGCTCAGACAAAATTCTCATTGCTGCTGAAGTCATTGGGAGTTTCCTTTGAGCATGGAGGACAATTGGTCTCTAAGAGCCCTGAACTCCACCCACACTCAACGCAGAACCACTCAGATATCTTGGACAATGTGAACTCTTACCTATAGGGCTAAAAACAGAAGGGGGGGGGGAGTATTGGCTCAGTGTTGGTTGGTGTTTCAAATATCAAAAGGAAAATGCATTTGTCTCAGTTCTGTCATCCTGATTTATTAGGAGCTCAGAATGACAGAGCGCAGACATAAAAAACCTTGCCGTTTTGGGAAGGGCTCAGAAAACGTTAATTTGCTTGTTCCACACAAAAATGTAAAGTGTCAGTTCTCTGATTACCTGCTTCTGGAAAGTGTTTGGACAGGTGCTGTGTTTCAGTAGTCATCTTTCACAGCCGACAGGCTTGATTTACAGTTGTAGACCATAGATTTCCCTTCTCAGCTTTGGTCCCAATGCTGTGGCTGCCAAGGTATGTCAGTAGTGCTCTGCAGCCAGGAAAGGCTGCCTCTGGACTGAGGAGTAGCTACACTACCTGAATGAGATTCTAGCATAGAGGATCGAAATAGAAAGGGGTCCTTAATGATCTACAGGCTCCTCCTTGAGGACACAAGACTGTTCCTGTTCTGGGTATTGGAGTGTCCTTGTCAAACTCTAGTCACATTAGTAGTAGTTTTGAGAGTAGTCTCATTGAGTTTAATGTGATTACTTCAATGAATAAATGGAGCAGGATTTGACTCACTACATCTCAGGTCCAGTTTATTTTGCTTGGGACCACTAAATCCTCTTATAAAACCACTTTCCTCTAGTAACTAATAAGCAATCAACCTAATCAGTTACTTAAGCCACACACACAACCTTTAAGAAGTGTTTATTGTGGGGAAAAATAGTTCCACTTAACTGAAACTAACTAAAATTCCTAGGTGGCTTTTTCCATTTCTGAAGCAGCCAGATGAAAGAATGTAAATATGGGGAGAGACATTGCTTTGAAAAGGGCCCAATCCTGCAGTCCTTACTAAGCAAAACTTCCAATATTATTAGGGAGCAGGATCAGACCCAGAGACTTCTTAAATTAGTAAAGATCAGAATGTAATCTCATATTTTACTAGGTTTAAAATATCTTGTGGGAATCTCTTTTGAGTCTCCCATGCTGTTCATGCATTCTAATTTGGCGCTTGCAAATTGCCACCTGGATTTGTAGCTAAAATTACCTTGGGCACCTGGCAGAACCCTAATATTCCTGGGAAAAAAATCTGAACAGGTGAGCATTTGATGGGGAAAAGTAAACTAAACCTGCCAGAACTGGTGAGGCTACAGTTATCAAATATAATAACCATTATCTACAATCCTGAAATGCACAAAGAGGTAAATTTGAAAAGTTGGTATTCATCTAAAAGATTGAAATATTTGAAAACACTTGTGTAATGGTATCCTTTTTATATTTCATTCTTTCTTTAAAAATTGTGATCTTTTTACAAAACAGGATTTTAAAAAGTGTTCCACCTGGTTTGATTTTAAAAATACTTTGGTTAAATTTAAACAAAAATACTATATTGCCATCACAAAGTACAACTAGTACACTCTGAAATCATCCCTAAGGGTAGGCAAAACAAGATGTTAGCCCTGGTCTAGAAACAACTAAATTATCGATTTTACTATTATTATTTTTAAAGAGAAACTAAAACACAAGCTATAGCAGAAGGTAGATTATGGAAAGGCAAATTAATATTTGTATAGGGCCTTGAGGATAAAATGGTATTTAAATGCAAAGAATTTTATGGAAACCAATTCCTTTAATGGTTGATTACTATACATTAGACACTGATCTGTCGCGGTGCTCTTATGGATGTTATGATTTGAGCTAAAACGCATGAAATCTGCATGGACTTTATTGAAATAAGTAAGCGTTTTCGGTTTGAGATTGTTTAAGGCGACTAAGTAGAAGGCTTCTTTTTCTGCAGGCATTTTTAACTATTCTGCAAATTGCTCTGAAGAAAAATTTATCGAATGGTAAATGGAGTGAGGGATATAAGAAAATTCAGAGAGTCAAAATATAAATAAAATACACTCCAGATTTCATTTTATTCACCTTCCGTAAATATGAGCGGTTTTAAACGGATGGGGTGGGGGGGGGGGAATACAAGTTTCCAGTTGTTAATGCATTCGAAGTAGAACTTTTAAACTGAGTTTCGCAACGTTGTTAAAATCATAATTAATAACCCCCCCCCCAAGATTGCACCTCTTGCTTTTCTTTTCTTTTCTTTTCTTGGGGCTTTCCCGACAAGCCTTGTATTTAAAGGGAGAGTGTGTGTGTGCGCGCGTGCGTGTGGTTTTATCAGTAACCGAAAACACATCAGGAGAAAAATGTAAGGGGGGAAACTTTGCTTCTACCAGAAGCAGTTAGAATCAAGTTGAACTAACAACCTTCCTGAAACAACTTTCGTTTGTGTAAGGAGATGAGACAATAGGCTTAAGTTTCATCTCTGTCCTCTGGAAAAAGGTACCGCGCAGATTTTTTTTACGAAGCAAATGTTTAGCTGGCACTCATTTCCAAAAGATTATCTTTCAACGGCCAGTCCTTCTGAAAGAATGAACATCAGTACTCGAACACTGTTTGACACGAGGAATTAAACAGTTATTTCAACTTTGTAGCTAGATGTTTTCTCTGGGCTGGGCTGGGGGGGAGCATGCTTCTTTCAAAAGGAAGAGAAATCCGACAGACCCGTCTCAGTTAACAGGAATGCTAATGAATTTCTGTTCATCACACATCTAAACGCTAATGGGCACTAGGGAGGGGGGCTGACAACAACAACCAAAGTATCTCCCAAAAATGCAGTTGAGCCAAGTGCTCTCCTTCAAGGTGATGGCTTACCTACCTCTGCAACCTGCTCACTTTCTTTCCGTCCACACAACTTCTTCGCATTATTTTACAGGCTTTCCATGAAGTCGGTATCAATCCCCTCCCCGCCCACCTGTCTTACACAGAGACATCACGCTATTCCTTGTGAAGTTCTTTTGCAACTTTTATTGGAAAATAACCATGAAGCCTGAGGGTTTTCCCCCCCATAAAATAGTCACGCACAAATATACAGAGGAAAAAAAAAACAACCCTTCCTGTCTTGCCAGTGGTCTTATCTCCAAAAACACAACTCAGAAAACAGACGGAGCACAGAAAGAGACCACGGTCGACATTTCATTGAACCCAACATAACGATATATATTTTTTAAAAAGCTGCGACCTGTCGTGTTAAAACACTTTTTTTTAGTTTAAAACGTATAAATAAATCCACCCCCGCCCCACGAAATGCTCGGTGCTGTATAGTGGGGTTTATTTGGCACAGTGATGCATTGGTTCGGAGCAGAGAAATGACTCAGCAACCTCTGGCACCTTTTCAGTCGCCCAGCCCTCACCCTTGGGTGCACAACGCACCCCAGACCCGTAGTCGGGACTCAGCCTGATGGCACTGGTTCCCTGGAAAATGGCACATGGCTTTGCGCAGAGAGAAACCAGCCCGAGAGCAGATCAGGCACCCGCCTTAAGCCAAGTAGTTTCAACAATGACTAAGAAGCACTTTGGCCCCTTGCGAAGTCCAAATACAAAGCGCCCCACTTTGGTTTGGTTAAAACCCCGCTCCCCCCCTCCCCCGCACAGTCACTTGTCTCCGGATAGAAAGTGCAGAAGCCAGAGCCTCGTCCTCCTCCCCGCTCCACGTGTTCCCCACCTCCCCCGCTGTGCCCCGGCGTGGGGGAGGAGGGGGGTCTGTATTAAGGCAGGAGGCTCTCGAGGGGGTAGGGCGGGTAAGAGGCCGGGTGCAACGAGCCGGGCAGTCGGAGAGGGCAATAGAGCGGGGAGCCGAGCAGCGCCTCGGAAGGGGAGGGGAAGAGCTGGGGAGGCTCCGGCGGGTGGGGGGCGCCGCCGGCCGTCAGCGCCTCCCTCCTGCGCTCCAGCGGCGCGGGCCCGTAGGCGTAGAGCGGCAGGAGGCCGCCGCCGGCGTAGAGGGAGGCCGGCGGGTGCGGGTAGGAGCCCAGCGGGTAGGGGGCGGGCGGCGCGGCCCAGAGCGCCCGGCCCGGGGCGGGCGCGCGCTGGAAGGGCCGGCTCACGATGCTCTCGATGGCGAAGGAGCTGGAGAACTTGGAGCCCGGCCTGGCCGCGGCGGCGCCCGCTCGCCCTTCCTCGGCGGGGCCCCCGGCGCAGCTGCACGGGGCGGAGGCGCAGCAGCAGCAGGGGGCGGCCGGTGCCGGGCGCGGGGAAGGCGGCGGCGGCGGGGCGCGGCTGAGGCGCTTGCGGCGGCGGCGGAAGACCCCGTCGGCGAAGGTGTACTCGCTGCTGGGGTTGAGCATCCAGTAGTTGTCCTTGCCCCAGGGCCGGGCCGGGTCGCGCAGCACCTTGACGAAGCAGTCGTTGAGCGACAGGTTGTGCCGCACCGAGTTGCGCCAGCCCGTGTAGGCGCCGCGGAAGAAGGGGAAGCGGCCCATCAGGTAGTCGTTGATCTCGGCCAGCGTGAGGCGGCCGCCGGCCGAGTCCCGGATGGCCATGGCGATGAGCGCGATGTAGGAGTAGGGCGGCTTGGGCCGCCGCGTGTACGGCTTCCCCTTCCCGCCCTCCGCGCCCGCCGGCCCCGCGCCCGCCGCCCCCTCGCTGCCCGGGCTGTGGGCGGCGCAGTCCCCGTCCGAGCCCAGCTCGCTATCGCCCGGCGCGGGGGACGGGGCCCCGCTGCCCTCCTGGTCGCTGCCGCCCAGCTTGTCCTCGTAGCGCGGGGCGAAGACCTCCAGCTTCATGGCGCGGCTGCTGCCTCACCCTGCCCCGGTCTCTTCTCCCCCCGCCGCCAGGCTGGGGGCGGCTCTAGGGCAGCCCTAGGAGCTGGGCTGGGGAGGTGGCTGGCTGATTTGGGGGGGGGGTCTCCTTCCCCGTCGGGAACAGTGTGTGTGGGGGGCTCTTGTTTCTCCCCCTGATTTCCTTCTTGGCGAGCAGCGCAGGCTAGGGGTTGCCTCCCCCTTCAGCCCTAGCAAGTAGCGAAGAACAGGGCCCGGGGGGATTTGGTTGGAAGTGGGGAGGGCTCGTCCCACTTGGACAGGTCCCTGGAGAATAGGGTACCCCCCTCTTAGCCTCCTGGAGAGTAGGTTACTTAGGGGCAGGGAGATCTCTCTCTTTCTTCCACCCCTCTGAGATTTCTTTCTCTTAGGGAGATGCACCGTGTCCTTCCTCACTGCTTTAACTTTGGTTGCTCCAGGTGGGAAAACAGGTTGTTGAAAGAAAACCAGCTAACCCCAAGTCAGTCGGTCTGGGATGGGTAGTTCTGCAAAGTCAGATCCTTTCAAAGTTTGATCCTGTCCCTTCTTCGGGAGAGGTTCCTCATGTTACTGTCCACAGTTCATCAGAGCAATAAAAATGGAACACGTTATCTCTAGTGATGTCGCAGTTGCTCCTCTCTCTGTCTGTAGTTGCTGGTGCTCCTGTGTCAAGGGACCTGGTTTCTTCAGTCTTGAGTTCTGAGCTGACTTCTTGCTGTTGCAGTGGCAACAGCCAAGTTATTATTATTAGTAGTATTATTGTCAAGTCATTATCTCTCTCTCTCCCCTTTTGGCTCTGTCTCTGCACCACTTTCAGACCAGCCTATTATAATACTTAGGCAGCCGAGGAGAGGCGGAGCTAAAACCAGGATCTGAAAGGCTGGTGGGCGGGGAAGCAAGGTAGCAAAGGTGGGCATCCACTAATAAGCAAGATCAGAGTCATAATTATCTCCCTGTCATCTCAGATCTTGTTGGAAAGTTTATTTCATGCAACATGTTTGTTTTGTTTTTGTGTTTTCCTCTGCCAGGTTCCACCCCTTCTCTCCCTCTCAGCCCTGGGTGTTTTGAATGAAGGAAGCCAGCAGGGACAGTGTGTGTAGGTTTGCATAGCAGGTTCCTCCTTCCAGGTGTAAAGTTCAGGATGACTTATAGGTGGCAGAGCAACACCAGCTACACATTTATTATTTTTACATAATACTTTGTTTAGTAACAAGTTGTAATATGACAGCTAAACACCCTATTATAAAATAATACAATGCTTCACTGGGAAGCTGTATAAACTTTGTTCTGAATTCCTCATGACTTATGTAGCTTGATAGTCATTTAATCCTCACCCCTCTCCTCCCAGGCAGAATGAAAAGTGAATGGATAGGCACTTCTACATGCTCTGATAGAAACACTTCAACAAAACTCTGACCTTGATTTTATGTATATGTAATGAACAGAGACACTAAACAAATCAGTGTAGCTGACTTCTTTCAGAACCTGTCTTTGTATCTCCCTCTGTATAACTCTCTATTAGATTGTTAATGTGTAAATAAAACCATTCTGAACATTAAAAAGCTGCTTTACTTGAGTTTGGTTTTTTTGCATGCCCCTAAACAGTAAAATTCAAATACAGGACCAAAATGTATATAATGAATTAGGACTTAGAATTTATTTGTTTTACCTGTTTCTTTCCAGAAAAATCTAACATGGAATATTTTTAATATGTATTTCACAATTGCCATGGTCTGCTCTTCATTGAGGTGACTAGTCCTATTCACTTCAATGTGCTTGTATTCAGTAGGACTGTTGGCTAAAAGGAGTAAGGACATGGATTGATAGCCAGTGGAACCTGTGATTTCTCTGAAAATTACTGTCTATATTGCTGTAAGTCATTCAAATCAGTTGACTTAAAATGGGAGTAGGCTCTAACCTATTAAAATTCTGCACTATACCACATTTGTCAGCACGTGGAAGACTTTCTAGGATATAACCTTTCCAGAAACCAGTACAAAGATTATGTCCCATCTTTATAGATAATCTACCTGAATTCTGTGTTCCAAGTAAGACCTGAATTGCTTGTTAGGTGGGTGCACAAATTGCTTAATAATAATAAAAGAAACATACTGAAACTTTTTGGAATGAGTGCTGATAGTGCGTAAGGTTTATAAAGTTACATCATAATTCTATTTTTAGATGCTCAGCTAATACCACTGTCGATTTATCCTTGACGTTTGCATTGCCCTTTATATTTTTTTTGCAGCTGTGCAGTGGTGGAGAGAAATGTGGAAGAATGCAGATTTAGAAGTGCATTGAAAGAGACACAAATAGTGTCACTTTCTCTTTTGATGGGATTGCTTTCACCCATGCACCTGCAGAAAGCCTCAGAAAACTTGCCAATTTTTAATTCTGCACATGTTTTGAATAGTCAACAATGAACGGACTCTTCATTCTCTCATCTGTCCTTTCTTGTTGTATTCACCTAACTTTAATAAGGGGTGGGTGTCTTCCTCCTCAAGTTACCACTTGGCCCGTCTTTAATTTTAAAAGGCCAAAAAATAAGAGGGAGGCCACCTTTTGGGGTTTTTTTCCCCCCAGTTTTTTCCCTTCAAATAACATGAGATGAAATTTTTTAACAAATAGTTGACTTAACAAAAAAATGAAGTGCCAATTTTTGTGCTAAGGATATGGGGGAAAAAAGCTCCTATTGCTTCCAAAACTTGTATTTTTCTAACATGATGCCAGTGGTGAGGGTAGGTTTCTTCCTCTTCCTGCCTTTGTTGTAAATGGCAATGGAGAAGCCATGATTTGGTAAACTACCTTTTGATGTTTATTTTATTACCTTTCCACCATTTGTGTGGAAAATGTACACATTGTCTCTTATCCTTATTCAAAGAACTTAAAAGTCATTCAAATGCTGTAGGTAAACATGTCAGACAAAACAGGCTTTTTCACAGCTATGTTTCAAGACTAGGAATGAGTGGCAAAGCTGGAGTTTTCTCTGCGTTTAAGAGTTTCAGCTCAGAGGTTAATATAAATTTCCCACAGTTATCAAGGTACCTTTATAGTGTGATCTGCATCTGATGCTGCTTTATTTGTCCAAGCCCCCATGCTGTGAACAGTTAAGCACCTGTGTAACTTGACTGGAATGGGGGAGTGCCATTGAAGTCTATAGGGCCACTTATCTGAGTAAAGTTATGCACGTGTAAGTGTTTGCAGGATAGGGCTAAATCCAGAGTTTCTGGTGTAAATGAGAGCAAAACTAAGCCCCCTCTCATGTGCTGCTATTGAAGCAATGTTCTACGAATAGGGAAATATATTACTAAGTATCATAACTTACCATAGAGAGCATATGTAACCTGCATAGGTCAGTGCCACAAGTCTTTTCCTGCTAGAGTGTAAAAAGGTACAATATTGCCTTTAGATTTATGATGATTAACACAATCATCAGGGAAAAAAGAGGATTTCATTAAATAAACTCACATCAAAAAGCACTTTGATGTGCTATATTAGAGCAAGTTTAAAAAACAAAAGTCCCTCTTGTAAAGCAAATATAAATGAAGAGGCAAATATTACTTTGTTCTAAAATGAAAATTACTCTAGCTTTTAAGAGTATCAGATTTTTATTTATTTTAGCAGGATGAAATCCACAAAAGCAGCACCTACACAAAAAGAAGGGAGGAGAAGTGAAATACTATCTGCAAATCATGGTCCTGATTCTCCTATCTTCATTCTTTTGGAATACTACTACTTTTCCTCCAAAGTAATTACTCTGACATCAGTAAGGAGTAAGGTATTATTTATTGCAAGTAAGTTTGGAAGAATCAGAGCCTATATTTCCCCCTGGGCTGATTAAGTCATAAATAGGATTTTTTTTTAATTACTATTAGAGGGAGCTAATGGTTCTATTTTCTACTTTATTTTTTTTATCCAGTCATGCTGTCTTCATACTAGTTACACATTGGTTGTACACATCAGAATGCAATTTACAAAAGAAGTGTGCCACTCTTTAAAACAATGGTAAGAGCACAAATACCTCTCCTCCCCATTCTGCTCTAGTTTTGTTGAGCTGCTATCAGTTATACTGCAGTTCTTTCCTGTTGTGCCCGGGCAGTTCACTAGACAAAGTAATTTCATCCAGCCTAACAGTTGTTGCTAACCAGGACAGAGAAGACCTGTTGATGATATCATAGGTGTCAGTGATGACCTCTCTGGTTGGCAGTAGAGAGGCTTATTTCAAGACATGAGCTGTTTAGCACTTCAGACGAATAGAGCACTTGATCCTCCCCACCCCCACTAGAGCTTCAGGTGTGACTTGCCAGGAATGATGAAATCGGATAACACAATACATTGGTAAGTGGTAACAATGGACCAGTTCAAAGAGCTGTCTTTGGATGAGCTGCCCACAATACAAGACACAACTAGTGTATACAAATGAGCCAGAGAAGCTTGAAAGTTAGCAAATTGCATTATAATTTTTGTAATAGTTCAAGGAAACCCAGCTAGAGCCTAAACTATAGAAAACCAGACTGGTACAAATGAATCAAGAAATGAAGAGGAATTTGACCAGTGGAGTAGAATGTGTCTATATGAATCCCCACACCATGAAGTCTAGGGATTCAGATGCTTTCTATAATAAAACAATTAAAATACCCATTCTATTTAGGAAGTGTTTTTAGTTTGGCTTTGGCAGGTACCAAAAACTGAATGTAAAGCCAGGACTTTCATTTCAACCCTGTTTTCACACATTAATATGTTTCTTAAGAGTTTCTCTTGAGTTGAAACTTTCCCTGCCCTTTATATATATATATATATATATATATATATAAAAAAAAAAGTCACAGCAAACTATCTTTTCCCATATATTGGTTTGTGATACAGTGGCAAAAATATCTTCTTGCTGTGAAAAAAGACTTCCTTATTAATAAACCCTTATGGTCCAATAATAATACCTAGCTTTTATATAGCACTTTTCAGTAGTAGAGCTCAAAAGACTTTACAAATGAGGGCAGTATTATTATTATTCATATTTTAGAGAAACAGAGGTGCAGTGTCTTACCTAAATACACCCAGCAGGACCCTGGAAGAGCTGGGACTAGAATACAGGTTTCCTAAATCTCAGTCTAGTGCTTTAGCTACTTGGGCCACACAACAGAGGCCTCAGTCAGCGGTGGTGCCCACTGGACAAAGGGCGGTCCAAACATAAGATGCTGCCTTCTGTGCCCAAAGAATTTACAGCCTAGTGTCCCAAACCCACAATTTTATCTATGCTGAGCCTCGTGGACTTGAATTGGGCTCCAGGCAGAAATAGAGGCTAGCCTATATGGAGCATTTTGCAGGCTCAGTGCTTAAGAAAAGTGATATGAAGATTCAGGACATGGATACAGTCAAAACATTTTTGCAAAAAAGTGTTGTGTTAATAGTCCACATATGCCCTACCATATAACTAATTAGATGATTTCTTATAGCTACCATAACAGAGGTAAAATCCAAATGGGGAGAGAGGTAGTGGTTTTATGGATTAGTTTGAGGAGGGATTTCCATGCAGAATGGAAGGCAAAGAGGGTTTTTTTGTGGGAAAGTGACAAATGGGGGGATGAAGCTGGATTGGATGTCTTTCTGAATGCTCTAACTCATTCAGAAGTTATGGGCTTGAGACACAGGAACTACCTGGTGAAATTCTATGGCCTGTGCTGTGAAGGAGAACAGACTAGATGGTCCCTTCTGTCCTTAAAATCTATGAATTGGCAGAGTAGACAGGCCAACGTAAAAGAAGAGCAGACAAATAGAAAAGGGCAGTGAGGTGAAGGGTTTTAGATATATAGCTAAAAGCAACTGAACTTTTCTGGTGCTAGTCCTTGCAGTGAAATACTTTCTAAGCCAATTTGAAAATAAAATAATGGATTTATAAGCAGTTGTGAAACCATGCATAATATGACATACATTTCCACTAAATTTAGTTACAGTACTGTTTTTGGGACTGTGAAATAACAAATGCATCATACAGTAATTACTCAGGTGTGGTCTTGAACTGCTATTTCACAGTAGAATTCCAAAATTGCGTAAGTTTGTGGCTATGCAAATATGGAAGTAAATACTGACGTCAGTTAAGATGTTTTGATTGATTCTTCTGAAATAAAGCAAAACAAGGACCTTTTAAAAAATAAGGTAAGTTTAATGAAATATTTAGGTTGCAATTCTAAACACGCAGGAAGAAACTTATTTTGATGGGACCCTCAAGACTCTGCACCATTTAATTGCTGTAGTAGAGCTGTGCTGGAGGATGTATGTGTGGGTCTTCTGAAGCTGTGGTGGGGGGTGGCAGTACTGCACAAAGATTGCATGTCATTAGTCTGCACAATTGAGTTATATCAGAGGTTCCTGTTCTTCACACAGGATTAAACAGCCATGGCAGTTCTCACTTTGAACACTTCCAGCAAACTGCTGGAGACCTTGGAGCCTGAACAGTTTTGAAAGTGCGAGAGAGAAGTTATGTGAAGAACCAAGGAGACACTAAAAATAACCTGAAAAAAGTGCTTCTTTGGCAAAGCGGTATTGACACTCAGATGGGATCACGTTTAAATAGACTTAGACATCCTGGCCAAACTAAGGCAACTTAGGGATCTAGACATATGCAACACAGAGGGTTGGGGGAAGAACTGGGTGGTAGTTGTGATCTGACCTCATCCCCATTCTGGGGCCCCATGCCCAGCTTGGGATGGTTCTGCCAGGGACCGTCTGCAGAAAAGCAGAGTTGGGTGTGTGGGATATGCTGGAGCCTTCCTCCTTCCTTGTCTTCAGGTAGGTTTAAATAGAAAGGATTCAATCCCCCCACAACCCAAACAAAATATTCTGAGTGTGGTGTTGGTTGTTCTAAGAAACCTTGATGGGATGGGGGTAGCCAGGACCTCTGTGTGCAGGAATCCCTACTCAAAAAGCATGCAAATGGCAAGCAACATTTCTTCTAATTTTTTGGGGATGTTTGAAACAAATATCAGAGGGGTAGCCGTGTTAGTCTGAATCTGTAAAAAGCAACAGAGGGTCCTGTGGCACCTCTAAGACTAACAGAAGTATTGGAGCATAAGCTTTCATGGGTGAATGCCCACTTCATCAGATGCAATGATGAAGTGAGCATTCATCCACGAAAGCTTATGTTCCAATACTTCTGTTAGTCTTAAAGGTGCCACAGGACAACTCTGTTGCTTTTTGGAACAAATGTTACTCAAGATGAAGTTTAAAATCTGTAGTGCAACCATTCCCACTCCTTCCCCTTTTACTCTGTCCCCTCCATTCCATCCACCCCTTCACTTTTTCTCTCTTCTTCTTCCCTCCAGGTTTGTTATTGCCCCATGTCCATCACTCTCTGGTTTTCATTTTTTCAGAGATTTTAACCTTGATCTCTAGAAGTCATTTGTTCCACACAAAGAAAGAGAGAAGGGAGAGAGAGAGAGAGAAAGGAAAAGCTCCAGGATCTAATCCTCCCTCCCTCTGGCCAGTTCTGAAGTATCAACAGCTACTTTGAAAATCTGCTCCATGCTGATACTTGTTTAGTCCTTGACAACTGTATAAAACCCTTGTGGCTTCATCATCACTTATGAGTAGTGGGGTCACCCCAAACCCATGCTGGTAAAATCTTTACATTGGCTCCCGAAATCAAGTGACTTTGCACTGTATTGAGGTGAAAAACAAAAATACGCTATAAGCTTGGAGGCCCAGATCCACAGCTGGTGTAAATCAGAATAGTTCTGATGGAGTCAATGAAGTTACATGGATTTATATCATCTGAGAATCTGGCCTCAAGTTTTTTAATGAGTTTTCAAGGCATTGATTGGCTGAGTTTGAATCTCTGATATATACAAATAAACCAATTAACTTCACATTTTTGTGGTCTCTTTCTTCTGTGAATCTCAAGGCACTTTACAAAGGTGGTGGCACTAGCTCTATTTTGCAAATGGAGAAATGAAGGCTCACAGCAGTTAAGCATTTTGCCTAAGTTTACATAGCAAGTCAGTGACAGAGTTAGGAACAGAACCCAGGTTTCCAGACTACTGGACCACTACTCTAACTACTAGATCCATTGACTCAATATACTATTGTATGTAGCTGCATGCTTTAATAATTAACCTTCTAATGGGGACATTTTGAAGCCAATGTAAAATCAAACACTAGCCTTGGTTTTTAGTCAGATTTGCATGGAGGGTGTGTTCTGGATTCAATGAGGCAGGTAGATAAGCTCTTGCTAATTTTATTACAGTAGAAGTCAATACCATATCAAAGCAAGTGACTAATTATGAAAACTATTGCCCTCTGCAAAAAGTGCACCAAAACCTGTCCTGTACTATCAGTCACTCACAATTATTTTTATTAATGAATAACACTGATAATTATTTTGAATAAAAAGGAGCCATATGACTGATGGGGAGGGGCAGGTAGTAGAACAGCTCCAGTAAGTAGCTAATGTTCTGCTTACTGATAAGTTTACTCTTAGCAACTTCACAATATTTGTTTTTCATTATGTAAACATGTGGAAGGGAGGAGACTCATGTGAGTCATCAATGTACCGAACACACAGAATTTGAACCTACAAAAGTTGGTGCATTTGTATCACTCACAGCACCTGTGAGGAGAAAGTAAATAGTTTTATTTCTCTCGGGTGGCTTCTTCACAGCTGCAAGTCAACAGGACAACAAAGTGCTTCCAGCTGGTCTGAATGATACAATCCAATTGAGTTCAATACCACATCCAACTAGATATTTGAAAACAGCGCTGTGGGATAGGACTAGAAATGCTGCTAGGATGATGCACAGAGTGAAAAACAGATTATGATCCGACTATATTTATGTTCAGACAGATACATGCAATTCTGAAGAATCATTAAATAACTATTAACCACACCTGCATAGAGCCTCTGGCAATACTGGCTTATACAAAATCTTAAGAACTGCCATATGCCTTACATCATGCTTTTGCTAAGGAGAAAGAAAAGTCTTGGGTGTTAGCCCAAGACTGGAAAGTAAAATATTACCCATAGATTAAAGTCAATTTACTGTCCTGTGACTTGGCACACTCAATATTACCTTTAGTATAAATCTATCAGCAGTGCTACTTTGGTTAAAACAAAGGCTATGACTACACTGTCCTGCAGTTTGGACAATGGGGTGTTAATAGTAGTGTGCACCAAAGTGCTACGCTGTATGGACATTGGGGGCACAAACTAAAAGGTTCCTAGTTCTCATCGGTGTAATCCTGTTTGAAGAGGATTTCACTAATGCGAACCAGGAACCTTTTGGTTTGCACACAGAGTGTCCACACGGGGAGTTACAGCGCAGCACTTTGGTATGCACTGCTACTCATGCCCCCTAGATCCGGCAGTGTAGACAAGCCCAATGTCACACTAACATCTTATGAAAGAGTTGTTACTGCAACAGCTATCTAATTGTGAGTTTGATGGGGCTCTCACTTCCTGTATGTTTGGACAATGTCTAGAACAAATGGTGCCCGGACCTATTGGGGGCCTCCAGGTGCCACTGTAGTATAAATGGAACCGGTTGAACTTTTTTGCATGAAGCATTTGGCCATGAAAAAATACATTTTTGTAAAAAGTGTAATCTTTTTACAGGGAAAACATCAATTCAGAACATTTTAGTTTTATCATCACAGGGAAATTCTGAATATTTTTGTTTCAAATGGATTTCATATCATTTTGGTTTTAATGTAACTCTCCCCACCACACACACACACACACATGAAAAAATGACAGTTTAAGTCAAAATGAAGCAATTTTTGTTATGTATTGGCTCAAATCAACATTTCAAACACTCTTATTTTGAGTCATGCCACAGGAAAACTGACATTTTTGACCAAAAAAAATAAAAAAAAAAATTTTTTTTGGTTCAAAATTTCTTATGGGAAAAATTTTGGTTTTGCAACCAGCTCTAAATGTAAACTCTATACACCAAGCAACCTTCCTTTTAGTTGTGAACTTTTCAAAAGGGTGTGTGTAGAGGATTATTGGAGGGATAATACCTGTCACAACAGATATGCAATTTTTCAGTCAGGTAACCTGTGTTTTTATGTGCCAATATTTAAGGGTCTAATCCTCCAGTTGAAATCCATGGAAAAACTCCCATAGCTATCAGTCGGAGAAGACTTCGACTCCAAGACTGTGCTTGTTTGTATTAACATCTAATATGTTCACTCCCTCCTGAGAACATATATTTTTCAATGTATGTCAACCAGTAAAATTGGTTTAAAATCTTTAAAAACTACCCAGGTTTAAAATGAGCAAATGTAGCTGGCCATTTTAGGTACTTATGGTCCTCCACATTTTAATCCTTATACCACTCCTATAAGGTAGGAAAATACTATTATCCCCATTTTACACATGGGGAACTGAGGCACAGACAGACCCAAATCTTCAAAAGTATTTAGGTGCCTAATTATCTTTGAAGATCTTGCTTGGCCTTGGGTAAGTCATTTTAAGCTCAGAAGTCTTTGGTAGAACAGATACTCGAACCTAGGTCTCCAAGTCCTAGACTAGTGCTCTAATCACTGGACCATCCTTCCTCTCTTATAGAGCAACCTTACCTCAGTCTGTCCTGAACCCAAGTCACCCTGATCCCACTTCATCCTTGTCTGACTGTTGCCTTGTTATTTGCCCCTTATACTCCTCCCCCGACCCGGTCCCTAGGCACTGTCTCCTATCACACTGTGTTTTTTGCAGCTTCATCAGAACTAAGGGTTTAGATTGTCTTAAACTCTTTATGCAACTTCAAGACTTCAGACCACTAAAAACTGCTTTACAAAATTAGCGACCCCTCTCCTCCCCAATTTGTGAAGACAAGAGGAATAGAAAACTGACTAGAACAGGCAGCGCTTACGCTGCTTTAAATATATATTGCACATGCTTAGGAGTATATACAGGCCCCCTTATGGAAATAAATACTTATTCTGTGGTACTACTAAATGCTAATCAGCTTTTGACCAACTGTTCCCTGTCAAGTATACAAGTACACAGTTTACTAATCCAGTTGGCCTTTGCTGCCTTTACTGACTGGTGGTGGTTGGAGAACAGGTTTCTCTGTTTCCAGAGTCAAATATCAGGAAACGCAGAAGTTAAGATTGGACACACAGATGTAACTCTGCCACCTTCTTGATATCCATTCAGGGCTTGGGTTGGCTGGTATGCAGCAGAGTGAGGTACTGGTGGCATCTCTCTCAAGCTGCTGTCTTGTTCCACAGAATCTCAGCTTACTTTTTCTTTCTTTTTTAATGAAAATTTCTAGCTATTATGATTACAAAGAAATCCTTAAAAATGTGAATCGAGTGTAACTAGTGCAAAGGTGCACCTGCAGAGAGCCTGGAAAAATAGCTCTGAGGTGTGAACTGCCCCATTTGGTTCAGTGAGGCTGTTGTTCACTCAGATACCCAGCGCTGATAATTTAGGGTACATCTATAAAAGGGATAAAAGACCCACAGCACAGCTGCGGCTGGCCCAGGTCAGCTGACTTGGGCTCACGGGGCTAAAAATTACTGTGTAGATGGTTGAGGTTGGGCTGGAACCAGAGCTCTGGGACTCTCCACCCCCTCAGGGTCCTAGAGCTCAGGCTCCAGCCCAAGCCTGAACATCTACACAGCAATTTTTCAGTCCCAAAGCTCGAGCCCTGCAAGCTCGACTCAACTGACCTGAGCCAACCATGGGTTTCTTATTGTGTAGACATACCCTTTAAAAATCAGTACTGTTAGCTATTTCATTCTCATTTGAGAAAGGAGAGGGTGGGTCACAGATCTGCACAATTTACCATGAGTGATATCTTGTTTTGGTGCCATAAGTGAGTTTGGAAAAAAGCCCCACTTCATTGCTCTCCCTGGCCAAGAAGGAGCCAAGCCCAAGACATCTAGCAGAACCTATATGCATATTGAAGTCCCCCAAGGGAAAGCCAAACCTCAGGTAGCTCAGTGAACATGTACCATTGCGTTTTGAATATCTGCCCCCCTGTAAAAGACATCTCATTTTGGTGACTCAAATGGATGTAGTTTATTTTGTAGGCACAGCTTGGAGGGAAGGCGTGGTGGTACTCTTCCCCGCACAATTTGCCTACTCTATGGATTACAATTACAGGTGGACCGCAACCAGATGCTCTAAACTAATTGTGCTAGGAAACCCTCAGATTCAGAACCAACCTTTGCAGTTGGGACTTTCACTATAGTGGCCCCAAATTGAAAACTCCCAAACTTTAGGAACATTTAGATTTGTCTCTTTGTTGATCAGGATCATAACTAATTACTGTTCAATCTTCAAGCAGGTGATCTTTGATAAGCACGTCATATTTAAGTGTGTGGAAACACTGTAGAATATTGTTGTTTTGCCAGAGACCTAATACGTGAGCACATCGTTAAAGACACAGCTAAATGAGTAATCTCAAATAAATAAAGTATTTTAGTAATTATTTATTACAGATTCGGATTAAGTCTGAGAAGGATCCCTGTGTGTTAATGATATGTGAATCCTTTTCACAAAGTGAAAGTTTAAGTTTCAGAAAAGTAATGAGTTGATGTATGGACATGCAAGGTTTTCTTGAGTCATGGGCTTCAGAATACATGTATTTTATGTTAATTGCTAGTGCAACCTTTTAAGTAAGAGCATTTATGAGTAGACTGTATTTAATTGCTGGGTACAAGTTGACTGACACTGTAATGCCCCTTCCTGCAAACACTTACATATGCATACCTTTATGCACAAGTAAACCCACTGAATGCAATAGAATTACTCTTGTGCATAAACTTATTCACCTGTGCAAGTGTTTGAAAGCTCAGGATCAAAGTACTATGCAGGCATAATCTTCATTTTCTATTGAAAACAAACAGTCTTTATTCAAATGTTCATAATCAGGTTACAGCTTGATTAACTTGATATGATAAGCATGTTCTCCTTATGCAGTCCTTAATTTGCAAGAAATTGTAAGACAATAATTAATTTCAGCAAATGAGAAGAGATTCTTTGGGATGTGTTGGCCAGCTTTTTGTTGGAGATCTAGTGGAGCTAGAACAACTTTGCCTAAGAGCACTTGCAGGAAGCTTTTTCCTCAATTCATTGTGAATCTTCATGTACAGAAATAGTGTCAGGTGTCAACCTTGAGGATTTCTTTAAAAAATGCCATTTTGTGCTGTGATGAGGGAACTGCAGAAGGGGGCTACTGTAGTAAAAGAAGGAAAGCCTTTTGAAAGCTGTGGAGTTCAAAAGAAAACGAATTAGTGACTTGACCTGAGTGAAGGATAGGAAACAAAGTTCCATGTACAAGAAGAAAATAAAATGAAAGATCTGAAATCTCCATTTGAGGCTCCCATTTAATAGTGGGTTCCACCTTAAAATCCCTGCATCGAAAACCACAACTTCAATGGAAATGGTTGGGGCCTGCAGATATGCAGTATAGGGATCTTAGGTTGGTCAACTGGAAATGAAGGCACCCCCGATTATTGGATGGTCTTGAAAATTTGGACTTAATTTATGTAGTTTCTCTGTTTATTTAAGGTCATTTTTTATGGAAAGCAAGACCATTATTATATTATTGAGTCTAAAATTTGAAACCCAGGTTCAATTATTCAGAGTGGCTAATGGAAACTTTGCTTGGGAAAGGTGTGGAGGATTGGCTTGCAGTCTTGTTTTAGTCAACGGAGTTGCATTCTACCTCAAGCATTGATCACTGTTGTCTGCTTCCTTTTCTCTTTCCTTGTTTGACTGTCACTCAGAAGTATTTCTTCATTTTTTTTATTGTGTGACTCACACAGGAGGGCATTAACATCAGATGGTTTTGCAAGATCCTTCCATGAAATGGAAGGACTCCAGTGCTTGCTCCAGGAAAAGGTGTGCACTTCTAGTTGCTTTACCTAATAAATAATAATGAGGTTGTATTTGGTTTCCATTGAAGATGTGACCAAAGTGTTAACTAGATTGGATCATTCAGAGCTTCCAGCACTGCCAATACTGGGGATTTCAACATTGCCAATAGACTTAAATTAAACATACCCCCATTTATACTCTAAAACTTTTGCATTGGTTGTGATGCATTGGTTAGTTCTTTCTATTAATTTTGCACCTAGAGGTCAAGAAAGGTATATAAGGCCAAATCATCAGCTGGTGTAGACTTGCAAAGCTTCATTAACTCCAATGGTGCTATGCTGAGTTATGTCAACGGAGGACCCAGCCCATAATCTAGTAGTTTTTCATATTTCAGAGTATTTTGGGCCAAATTAACTGACTTTATATGTGGTTTCAGTGCTATTTGTATCTATTTATGACACTGAGATGTTTAGCTTCTGGTATAAATATGACTGGTAATTATTTAATTAAAATGAAGATCACAGTATTTTATATGTGGCAGGCCTTTATTATATTGAAAGCCAGATCACTCTGGCTTTTCACTGAAGAATGCTAACCAAGTATCACAGATGGAAAGCTAGCCTGTGGTTAGAGCTAAGTGAATGCTTAATAATGAATAATTTCTTCAGCTAATTTCTCTCCCTCTTTGCAAATTGTTTGTGAACATTCACGTTCTCAGATTTACCTATTATTCACAAACTTCTTCCAAAAATAACTACAGAGCAGATTATTTGCAAACAATTTATTGCTAATATTTGTAATTAGCCATTTGCTCTGTGTTGGTTAGTTATTTAAGCCCTGTAGTATTGTTTCTCTTTTCTGATTGGATGACTTATGAAACAAATCAACCCAACACATATTACAAATTTCAAATTTACCAACTAAATGTACAATTCTAAATTTGTTTCCAGTGTATATATTTGACCATTAAATCTTAACACTTATCTTTTGCATGTATTTGCACTAGTAAATCTTAACATTTAATAAAACTCAAGGGGTCAAATATCTATAGAAATCAAACCAGAGAGGGTCACCAATGCTTTCAAAGTGACATTGTCTTTCAAATTTGAATGACTATACAGAGAGCTTTCCCCCCACCGTTTATTCAGTTCTATTTGTGCCATACTTTTAATTTCACTGAGAGGTGTGTGAAACATGGCACAACATCATGTAATTCTAGCAGCAATATGTTGCAATATACATTAGCCAACAATACATTATTTCTGGGCTGTATATAATTTGTGATTGCAACAGTCAGAGATAGGCTATAAGAAATTGGGGAAAATTTTATATGTACTATATGTCTTGCTCATTCATATTTTAGATATGTTACTTTGACTCAGCAGTTTCACCTGCATATAAATTATTTCTCACATAAGCCCAGTTCAGCAAGATACCTAAGGTGAATAATTTAAAGTAGATTATAGATGAATACTTCCATTAATTTATGCAGAAGCTTAAATAACCTGCTTAATTGGGCCCATAGCGCTAAGTCTGTATACTTCTCTGTGTCCAGTAACAAAACAAGTGGGGAGCAGTGTTGTGAGAAATGTTTATAATAAAACTGGAAACCAGTCAGAGTTCATCACGTTTCAGTACAGATTTGAACTGCACCATGTTCATTATATGATTTGTCCACACTTGCAAATTCTTCTCATGAACTCAGGCTCAGTTTAATGTACACAAAAATATTGTTCGTAATTTTTAGTAATAATTGAGATTTGGGCTATTTGAGATTTTGCTTCAGAATTATGTGATGTTTGTTGATTGGCATGGTATAGTAGAACCAGATAAAACTCAGTCAAAACTACTGACTGAGTCTCACAATAAGATTTTGGGTTTGCACCCAAAATTAAAATGGAAACTTGAGAGTGGCTGGATGAACCAATCCAGGTGGAACACTGGTGAAGTGACCCCCATCAAGTATTGCACAGTGGACAGGTGAAGTGAGGAAGATGATAGATTGAAACTTAGGTCCAGATCCTGCATTGAGAATCATGTGGACAGACCTCTATGCCTACATGGAGCCCCACTGACTTCATCTGGGCTCTGTGTGCGTTCTGGGCTCCACCCATGAAGTAGTCAATGCAGAATCAGTATTATATATATTTTCAGCATTACCAAAACAAAATGTTTCAATAACATTGAAATCAGAAGTTTTAGGAATTTTAATTCTGTGGGAAATTTTGACTTTTTTTTTCCAGATTTGGAATGAAAACAAATTTTGGAACATCATAACATCAAATCAGATAATGAAAATTATGTTTGTCGACCAATTCTATTTCTAGCCCCTATTGCTGTGGAGAAAAGCCTGAAAATGTGACCTGCATGTAACCTAAAAGCTCAAAAACTAGAAGGCAAAAACAAAGAATAGTCAGTTTATTATTTTTTAAAATGTCATGATTTTTTAAGCAATCTCATGATCTTTTGGCAGCCTGACTCATGAATTTTGCATGTTTGGAAATGGCAACATTATAAGTTAGATAGCAGATTCTGTGGGGCTGGAGCTCTGACTTCCACTGTGCCCAGGAACATTTTGGCACTGTGTAAGTCATACATAAAAATAAAATATCAATACTGATAATACTACTTATTAACAATGAACACCAATAAATACTGATGATTGTGTACATTGGGGCTTGAATAAAGCCCTGGTCATATTTGGCACAAACACTGATATTAAAACCCCACCCACAAATATCTGCTGTAACAGCAGTACTTAGTGTAACAGATTCTGCCCTCAGAGTGCAAAGATACATCTTGTTCTTCCAGTTATTCTCTTTTCTCGAGCAGAAATCAGATTTATGGCCTGGAGTCCAATTGTACACAAAGATCTCTGGGAGTTACATACACAGAAAGATGGCAAGATCAGGCCATATATTATTTGTGTGCACATGTATATCATGTTTCATGTGTATTTTCAGCAATATCTTTAAGCTAATAACCATAAACCATGTACTATAATGCAATAATTGCTCAAACACAATAATATTATAGGCTGGGAAGAAATTATTTCAATATAGGGATTCTCATTCCCTTTACTCTATCCTAATTCAGTAAAATATATACCCATCCACCAAATGTGCGTGTGTGTACACACACACATACTTTCTCTTTGAATTTCCCTGACTCTTCCCCTCACCCTCCAAGCCAGGAGATGAGAATTATAATTTTCTTCTCTCAAGCCATATTTGTTTCTTTCAATATTTTCATTCCCCATTACAAGTTGCCTTTCCTTTTCTCCCTAGGAAGGGATGAGTGATGGAGAAGGTATCAGGGACTGCTTGTCTGGGAAACTTTCTTTCCAGAGAGGGGAACAAGATCAATAAAAGTAGGGGATGCTGATTTTCCCCCTCTTCCACCTATGAAATGTGTGTGTGTGGGGGGCATATTTTCCATCAAGAAGTGTCTTTTTTTTTTTCCCCACCAGGGGAGGGAATTTCTTCTGAGGGAGCAATTTTCTTCCCATACCCTCAAATCAAAGGAGCGAGAGGCCTGTTAGAGATGGGCATGTGGAAAAGCCAATGTGGTGTAATTGAGTTGTCCAGAAGGGCGGGAAGGGGGTTGGAAATGGACCCGATAATCAGAAGAAAAGGGGAGGAGCAGAATCCAGAATAAAGGCCAGTTTTGTTGGGAGGGTTGCAGACTTGCTAAGGACTGCAGCTCTCTGTTCATGTTAGCTGGTGAGCAGCCCAATTAGCATTTGCTGACCTGGCCATCTGTTAGAACTGCCCCTGGGCTCTGCAGACAATCAGTGGGATTGAATGGGGTGTACATTGGAGTAGAATTTGGCCTGTGAAGTCATCTTACCTGGAAGAATTGAGTCTTAAGAGTACATGGTGTTTTACTTTGAGGATCTATTATATCTTCAGAGGAAGGACTTCTGATGATTTGCCCTTACACTCCTGCTTAGCAAACATGTTGATTCAATATTTAAGGGTTCACGTTTCTTTGTGGTGACACAAGTACTTATTGCAATGTTTGTGGTATGCTGATGACATTCTTATAATGATCAAAAAGATTAAGCTGTATATTTCTTTGATAATGTGTTAAACCAGTTCTGTCAAAATAGAACTAGTAAGTACTGGTGATTGTTTAGATAGTTGAAAAGGAAAAAAAAATGTACAGTTACTGAGAATGTCACAGGGTAATGTTTTGTCTACGTGATTCCAGAGGCCTGCGCATACCATGAAGTTTTTGAAATGGAGTATGGAGTGCTCATTTTGCATAAGGATAGAGCTCATTACCATCTCTGTATACTAAACAGAAGGATGTCAGTTTAATACAGCCTGATTGTATCTAAACAATCTCATTAACTGGACTAGACTACTTTAGCAATAGCACAGGCAGTGGGATACCGTCCATAGCTGGCACCTTGATGACTGCAGGGTGTTTTATAGTTAATAGGTAATAGGATTACATTAAAAGACCTGAGCAATAATCATCGGTATATTGTTTACACCACAGTATGTCAAGTCACGTGCATTTTGACACCTGCAGACCAGTTACCATGGATTAAATTGCAAAGAAGCCTTGGGTAAAATTCCTCTCTGACCTGCCCAGCACGCTAGGGGAGCATCCCTGCTGGTACACCCCTTCATAGGCTGCTGGTCCTGCTATGTGGGCCAATGCAGAGGGGGTTGGGGCCCTGGCTACCCCATCTCCGTTCCTCCTCACCCGTTTTGGGGTGTGCTGCTGTCCTTGTGCCCCACCAAGAAGCAGATTGTAATTATTCTGAGTCTTACCTGAGCCACTCCAGAGCAAAGGAAGATTCCTTATCCTCTCTTCCCCCTGCACAAATACCAGCCACAACCTGGCTCTCTCTATTTTCCCCATTGTTTAGTGAACAAGCTAATTATTCAAACCCATAGGGGTAGCTTCGATTGCCGTTGACCCTATATTATATGGCTCTAGGATCAAAGTAATAGATATGTGGATTCACTAAATACCTTATGGAGTCAGGTAGAATGAAAAGGATGAAATATGCTAACTGTAGTGGCTGGTGGAGAGAGGGGTGAGTGAAATGGGCATGTATTGCTTATTTGCTTTCCAATGGGATGAATGTAGAAGGGAAATTGTTTAGAGGCCATTAATTTAAGATTCAAAGAATCCAATAAAAGGGTTCAATAATGCATGATAATACATCACTTTATTCCTCTTAATATACATTAATTTCTTCATAGATGACATATTCTAGACTTTATGGAACCCATTATTTATCATTGGGCTAATGTCAACAAGCAGCAAAGACCAGACTATCTGCCATTAGTGACAGTTGGCTTAACTTAGTAATAATACTTAGCGGTTATGTAGTGCTTTAAATTTTCAAAGCACCATTCAAACATTAGCTAATTAATCATCACAGCAATTGCTTTAAGTATTATTATCTCTTCTATAGCGATGAGTAAATATGTGTTAGCCTCATTTTAGAGTTGGCAAAATTGAGACACAGGTGATCAAGTTATGTCCAGATGGATCACTCGATTATAGGTATTTATAAGTAGAGCTGTGTGAATAACAGATTTTTTTGCTGTGCTGGCCATTCAGAAAATTTGGAGGAAAAAAGAAGTTTTGTTCAATCCAAAATGAAACCTTTTTGTTTTGTGTTTGAGCTCTTAAAATGCATTTGTATTTTTAATTACATTGAAGCAAATTTTGAAAAGAAAAGTTGTTTTGAACTGAAAAATCAAATCAATGTTTTTCAGAATTTTTTTTTTGATCAAAACACTTCAGTGAATTTTATACAAAGTCATAAAATTATTAGGTCAACCTGATTTTTTTTTTCTGGTGGGGAAGGGGGAGGGAAGAGTTTCAGACAAAACATTTCACCCAGTTCTATTTTTAAGGTGTCTATCTTCTTGATATTTAAGGAACTGAGGCAAAGTCAATTAAAGTCAATAGGAGGCTTTCCAAAGACCTTAATAGACTCTGCATCAGGCACTATGGTCCAGATATTTAAAGGAATCTACGTGCCTAAAGATAGGCCCTTATTGGGATTTCCATTGGCGTTAAGCACCTAGGAGCTTTTGAAAATCCCAGGAGGGGCCTATTTGCATCTTGAAGTGCCTAGATGCCTTTAAAAATTTGGCCCATAGTGTCAAGTGAAATCCATGGATAAAATTGAGCACAGAAAAGTTCAGTAGTGATTTGTCTAAAGAGACTCAGTGAGACAGTGGCACAGCCACTAAATATAGGTTCTATCCTTTTTAGTGTTTGAAATTTTTTAGAATATACACTACGAATGGATTACAACTAGGCTGACCAGATAGCAAGTGTGAAAAATCGTGACGGGCGTGGGGAGTAATATAAGACAAAGCCCTGAACATCAGGACTGGGTCTATAAAATTGGGACATCTGGTCACCCTAATCATGACCACCATCTATGCAAAAAGTGACATACAACTTCCTAGTTTAGCTTGTGCATGGACAGCTCATTCTATTACATATTCAAAATTTGAGGTGTTCTGATTGCACACACAGTCTCATAGTGTGGTTATGTTCCTTGGCTGGTGAAAGTAGCTTGTCCTAGATTCATGTTGCTGGTGCAAAACAGTATGAACTCAAAATGCTTTTGGTGAGCATTCTCCATCGTTTTGCTTAAAACTTCCATCCATAAGCTCATTGACTAAAATATTCCTGGCAAGCAAACGCAAGAGGAGTAAAAAATTACATTTATTAAAATTGAGAATGAATAGTCATGATTTCCCCCCCTCCTAATTACAAATGCAGCTTTTCCCAAACTCAGGAAAGTGAAACCAATCATATCCCCCCTCAGTAGGTCCACCATGTGCTGTTATAGGCCTCCACATTGTAATTGACACATCTTTTATGAACCAGTTAGTCCTTCGTGTCCCTCCCAGGAGTAAATGCTGCACACTTTAGGACAAGCTGTAGTAACAAGAATGTAACTGTATACAAAAGAGGCATCTATCTAGAGCAGCTACTCTCATTGATAACTGATTTTGGAAAACAAGTAGCAAAGTTGCATAATAGCAGGAACTAAAAGGCAGGGCACCTTCTATGCACTCATACATATAATATTCTCACAGCAAAATGACTGACCAAGTATTCTACAATTGGTTAATAACATAGTAAAATCATCTTGATTGGTTAATAATTCAATTACAGTGTTTTAATATCACACTGATATTAAAGAGCCACAGAAAACACATCAAAGAACCACTTGCGGCTCCCTAGTTTCAGTCTGAGGCTCACTGATCTAAGAGAAAGGTGCGGTCTGAACTCAAAGATTGGAAGTTGGGATCTTCTATTATTTTAACCTGGCACAAATTTCCTTCTGTAGCCCTAGGCAAATTGTTTAATATCTCTGCCTCAGTTTCATAATCTGTACACTGGGAATAATAATACTTATCTATTTCGCAGGGAGATTCATATTTGTTAGGAACTTTTATGAAAGTGCTTAATAATAATAATAATAATATATATATATATTTAATGCCCTTGGACCTGATTCTGATCTCCCTTATGGAGTTTTAAACTGGTGTAACTCTACTGAAGTTCTTGGGGTTACTCCTGATTTACAATAGTATGAGATCAAAATCAGGTCCTCAGCACCTTATGGTAGGTATGCTTGTATGATTCAGATTGAGATCCTGAGGCACACTGAGCTCTGAATATCCAATGACTTTCAGCTCCCCATCTAGTGTCACCAATAATTTGGTGCATTTCAAAATAAATGTGTGCGAGGGGAAGGAGGGAGGCTTTGTCACTCAAAATTATTCCAAACATTTGCAAAATTTTGTTAGTTAAAATTGCTGTTTTCCCAGATCTTGCAAAAACAGTGAACAGGCAACATCCTGTGAGTTGGTATGAAATGTTCTACCCCACTTTGACATGGGAGTAGATTAAAGCACACTAGGGAACTTCTAGTGTGTGGCAACAGGGTCCACACAGAGAGTTAGTGCACAGAAGACTAGTGTAGGGTAGATTTACATTGCAGTTTGCTGTGAATTAAATGTCCTTGTAGACAGGGTCTTTATTTGCTAACAATGATCTAAGTCTTTGAGCCTGTCTTGGGCAAAAATCCTATTGATTTTAATGGGAATTTTGCCTAATTAAGGACTGCTGGATTGAAGTCATCCTATGCCTCTCTGAAACTGGTCCTTTAGTTCCTTGTCTCGCAATACCAAAAGTCATACTTAAGTCTTACAAACACCTTTCCGGAATGCATGGGATCACTGCTTTTTGTACAAAAGATTTGAGTCTCTAAAAGAATTAAGAAAACAGCCTAGATCCAGTTTGTGTAAATTAGTGTAGCTCTATTGAAGTAAATGGAGATCTGCTAACGTACTTCAACAGAGCTACACTAATGTACACCAGCTAAGACTCTGGCTCTTATTGTGCTAATTCCATAATCTGTTTATCACTTTTAAATATGGTAGCCGGTTTGATTGCTAAACTCTTTATTGGGTGTGCTTCCAGGCTTACAACACTTATTATTTCATCAAAGGCCTTTCATTTCCATAAATGCATATTTCAGATTTGCATAATAGGACTAAACAATGACTAAGGAGCAAATTATGTACAGTAGAACCTCAGAGTTATGAACACCAGCGTTACGAACTGAATGTCAACCACACACCTCATTTGGAGCTGGAAGTACACAATCAGGCAGCAGCAGAGGAAAAAAAAAGTAAGCTAACGAAACTGTTTCTGTGTTTGTTTCATTTAAATTAAGATGATTAAAATTTTTGCAGCATTTTTCTTCCACATAGTAAAGTTTCAGAGCTGTATTAAGTCAATGTTCAGTTGTAAACTTTTTGAAAGAACAGTGATAACGTTTTGTTCAGAATTAAACATTTCAGAGTTACGAATAACCTCCATTCTCGAGATGCTTGTAAGTCTGAGGTTCTACTGTAGAGATTATTGCATGTACTTACATGTGTGTTTGTTTTTGTAATTCAGAATGGAGCTTGTTTGGGTGGCATTGCTGGAGAGGTGGAGCACAAGAATTGCTAAAGAGCACCAGCTCCTGCAATCCTGTCCCAAGACATAATGATGAAGATATGCCATTTAAGCATGAAGGTGGTGGACAGCATTTTGAAATTCCAAACAACTTATTGCATTCTGAGAACTCATTTGTGATCTGTATTTAAATCTTTACTTAGAAACATCCCTCCTCTTTGAACAATTTCAGGTATCAGCACACTAGCATTCAGAATTTGGAATGGTATCATTTGGTAGAATTACCAAAACTCCATTCCCTTCTCAGTGCCTAAGGAACATTTCAATTATAAGGATAGTGGCACGCTGCTTTTCATACACTTTAGGATAACGTGTTTGCTGACTGTCACTTACTGTGTGTTAAGATCAATTCAAGTCCATCTTGTGCTCATGGAAGATGCCAGAAATCTTCTGTCTACAGAACAGCTACAGCATGGGTGGTGGCTGTGTGGATGATGTGCCTAAATGCTAATTTATGGGGAATACCTCACCTCACCTCCTCAGTGCCCACCCAAAACCAAGAACATATCCATCATTATATGGATTTCATAAGCAAATCTAAGACAAAAGGTAGGTCACACTTCAGGATCATCAATTTTAACCGTAGCTCTGTTAAAGATGTCTGGGAAGCAGCTGACTGTAGCTCTAATAACTTTGAAAATGACCTCAATCTTCATAACTGCTTGTTAGAGGATTTTCTAAATTGAGCAGCAACCCCCGGAGGCTCATTTATCACTGTCTCTGCCCACTGGCGGTCCCACCTACACACTAAAGAATGACTGCTAGACTAATATTCATGCAGTAAACCATCTGAAATATATAAAAGAAACCCATCTATGGGGATGATAGAGATTAAGGAACTCTTTGGTGTGGAGTTTTGGTGACTGGTTTATTGATTAATTTTTACTGCTTTGTAAACATGGAAGATTTTTTAGGTTTCATGCCTTTTTATTATTATTATTATTTTTTGGTCTGGCAGCCCATCTGACATAGGCAGACTGTCTAAAATTAAATAGGCCCCCCTCCTGAAAACAGGGCTTGCACTTTTTTCATCCTGACTTTATATCAATGTTTCCTGAGGCAGAATACTTTGTGTTCCCTTGTCTCCTAAATCCATAGAGCAGTCCAGAGAGAGAGTAGAAATATGACACAACAGAGGAACCAGGCCAGCACTAGAAACAACGCTACAGGCAGAATTAGAAACCTGAAGGTGATTTAGTGATCAGGAGCCTGATCCAGGGGACTGACTCCTGTCAATGAGCCCCAGAAACGTGACTCATGAATGACAGAGAAGCCTATAGAGGATTGGCTTTCATACTTTTTTAATTTTATGTAGACTATGATGCAAGGATGAGGGTTACCCGCTCAACCTCCTAGCTCTCCTTCTTTCATGTCTTTTTCAGTGCCTCTGTAGATAATAATTCAGAAGTCACCACTGCATTGGTCATATATGCAGACAAAAGAATATCTAAAAAGATGAATAGATGGTCAGCCCACATTTGATCCTAAAGAGAGAGAGAATCCATGGAGGAGATAGACAGAAGACTCCCATAAATAAGACCAGGCTGATCCATAGCCCAGACTGACTGAGAAGGCCTAATTTTAACAATCTCTTTAGAATTTATCTGCGAGACTAGGGATTGAGGGACTTTCCCCTTTGAGCCATCTGTGCTAATTCTACTGGGTCAGACACTCCATCATAGTTTCATCAGCTATACCAGAGTGGTACAAAGGGCATGTAGTCTTGTCACAGCAGACCAGCTGAGAATTTTTCTAGCACAGTAAAGCCAGCATAGTCAACTAGAGCTGAGAACCTACAACAGGTCTGGGGTTGGGTGACACAGTCCCAATAGTACTGTGGTGGTCTTAATCACTGCATCCTATCTCATATACATTAATATTTTATATCTCTAGCAACTGCAGTTATTGAATGTACCGTTCTCCACTTTTTGATACCTTATCACCTTTTGCCAGAGTTATTGTGACAAACAAATTTGTAACTGTGTCCTGGGCATTTGTTCCTAGTCCTAGATTGGAATGGCATGTTAGATCTCTCTGATAGCCCCCATGTCAGGGCTCTGGCCAAGGAACTGGGTAACGTTCCAACAAGTTCGTTCTTCTGTTGTGTTAATTCAGAACCATTCTGTTTGTACCTTTCTTTACGGGTCGACAGAGCACATGGTGAAGAGGCAAGGTAGCAGCAGAGAGAGCAAACAGGATCTGCCAAAAAGACACATTTAGGCCTCATGCAAGTATCAGGGCATGATCCCAACATCATAGCACCAACATAGGTTCATCATCACAACCAGACACTGCTAATGGGATCCCACATAATCTGCTGCTTGGAACCATCAGTCTATTTTGTGTACTATGGCAAAAGCAGATTGCCAGGGTCATGGTGTCCCTGCTCTTGACTACAAAGGATGTGGTACAGGCTGTGTTGTCTAATTACAAGATGGTGCATATCAAGTCCGTATTTCTGGAGGGGGGGATGGTCATCTGCATGTTATACATCATGGTTTTCCTTTTCTGAGAAAGATAATGGTGCTACTGTAACTGGGAAAAGATGGTGTAGTAGATGTCTGAGGAACAAGCATGAAGGTTATGGAACATAAATGGACTCTCTGAATATTGACAATATGTGCTCTGTACAGTAATCCTACATGGAAAGCACCAAACTGGCATTTAACTTAAGCTGATCAGACAGACTGTGGGACAGAGAACACCACCCTCTGTATTTAGGAGCTGCCAATTGGCGATATGGCTGATCAAAATTTTCCATTAAAACTGTTCTTTAACAGAAAATTGGGTTTTTGACAAATCTATTTTTTTTTGAGAAAAGTGTCTGTTTTCTGTGGAAGTTTTAAATTTTTGTCAAAAGTCTGAACACCAATCCCCAAATGTTTGATTTTTCAGCCAAAAATGGCAAAATTTTGGCTGAAAACTGAAAATTTTGATTCAGAAATGCCACTGCTGTGCCTTGGGAGTTGTACTGTGGGTGACTCATGATCCCATGTGGTAGTATTTCCAAATAATTTTTTTTTTCTTTTTCCACTGGAATATTTTAGGTTTTGATTTTTCACAGAAAAGTCAAAATTTTCCAAGGAGGGGAAAAAATGTCCATGGAGGAATTTTTCTCTCCTGACCAGCTCTACTTGGCAAGAGAGAGCACAAAAGACAACTTAGAATTGCTTGTTGATATGGCAAAACTCTTACAATCCGTCTCTCTGTCTGCGTCTCTCCATTTTTGGGGAGAGAGTAGATTGGCTTACACAGTTGTAGTCATTTGTCTTTTAAAACTTATAAGATCTATAAATAGATGGGTGGGAGTTGCCTAATTTTCAAGTTTCTTAATCATCCCTGGTTCACCCATACTGCAGCACGTATTGTTTATTGCCTTCAACCTCTGCATTCAGCTGTGACCAAAGAAACATATTTGCTTCTTTTAGCAAGTAAGACATTATTGCTAAGAGGGATCAGCTGTTTGAAAATAGGGGGCTCTGACACCTTGTATATATGGTGCTGAGGAGAATACTGCCCCTGCTGTCATGTAGTTCCATGTGTAATTTCTGGGCCTTAGTATAGGCAGCTGATATAATACTACCACTTTCTTGTTTTTTATCTAAAAACAATTTTTTTTGGTTAGAGGCTTGCAATTTTTTAAAATAAAAATGTGCATAAACAATTGCACATACATGGATAATCAAAAAAGGCAAATACAGACATATTGCAAATATGGTGAATTTTACAGACAAAACTCCCATTGACTTAATCACTGCAAGACTGGCCTTTTAAATAAACAAAGAGCAAATATTAAAACCGTTCTCATTTCTTTAGGGCATAACAAACACATAGTTAAAAAACAAACTATTCATCTCGTTCTTTTTTAAAAAATCAGTGACCTACATCACTTTATATTATTCAAATGGTGTAAGAGGGACTCAGTTTTAGCTTCAGCTTCTCCAGAATCTCTGGAGGTTTATGACACTGCTTGAGGTTTGACCATCACTGCTTATGATAGAGAGAAATCATTCAAGAAGAGGTAAAAGCATTCCAAGACGGATGATGGGCTTAAGCAGCTTTAGACATCAGCAATGTGATAACCCTGCCTTGTATAATTAAGCAGTCATGGTGCTTTCAGTGGTAGGTGTTATTGTTTTGATCTCTCGGATATGACTTGGTCAGCATATTGCAATGCAGCAAAAATCAACAACCAGACGTCTCTTTCAGTAAGTTATAGCCCTAGGTAAAATACCATAGACTTGTGAAACTTTATTTTTTTGACTGTTTCCCTTGTCTTTCCATTGCTGTATAACTTATTGTCAACTGAGTCTAAAGACTTGCTGGCAACTAGTCATGAAATATGAATCATCTTTCAAGAAGAACTGTGACCTGGTTATGGGGAGGATGGGTTATGTATAGTAAGGGTGCTAGCCTGGGGCTTGAATGTCCCAGGTTCAGTCCCCTACTCTGTTACAGAATTCCTGCATCACTGCGTGACCTTTAGCGAGTCACTTTGGCCCAGATTCTCAAAGGTATTTAGGTTGACTGCAGTGTTGGTGGTCAAGATTTCATTCCTGTACTACAGAAACTTGCTTTAATGTGATGTAATTATGGGCATGTTTGTGTCCACATTTAATTCAATTACCCCAGACTCCCAGTAGGTATGAACTATATTGCTCGGTTAATATGGATGAGTTTATCTGTACTGGGTAGACCAATGGGGTCTTGACTTCTTCTTACTGTTACAAAAGTAAATAATTTGGAGACTTCCTTATATTTAGCCACAAAAAAAAAAAGAAGGGTGATCACAGTACCTGAAACTTGGTTGCAAGCCCTATCTTGAGAACCTGTGATGTAGATCAATTTTCATATACCCAATAAAACACCTGCAGCCGACCTGTGTCAGCTGACTTGGGCTCAGGCTTCAGGGCCATAACATTGTAGTGTAGACATTTGGGTTTGGGGACCTTTGCCTCTCTTGAGATCCCACAGCAGCAAGTCTCACAGCCTGGGTCTATTTACTCAGGCTTATGCCATGGCTCTAAAAAGAGCTGTGGAGCCATTCAGACTTGGGCTGGAGCTCAGGGTCTGAAGCCTAGGAAGGAGGGTAGGCTTCAGATCCTGAGCCCTAGCCCAAGCCTGAAGAGCTACACAGCTATTTTTAGCACTGTAGACACTGGCTCTGACACCTGCTGTCATTGGCTCCTGCTTGCTGTGTAGATATACACTAAGTGGCTAGCTCTCCATCTGTAAAATGGGGATACTAATACATTCCTACTTCACAGGGATGTTGTGAAGATAAATACATTAACATTTGTAGGGCATGTAGATACTGTGGTAATGGGGCCATATAAGTATCTGAAATAGTGACTATATTTTGTGAGGAGAGACTATCCTATTGCAAACTTTGACTGACCCCTCCCCCCCAATTCCAAAATTTTCCTCTAGCAATAAGCTATCTAAACAGTGATCAGCTCTCAGGGATGGTGCTTAACTGTAGGGATATTTCCACCTGGTTATTGGGCCATCTTTTTATTTTGTAATTTTACATTTTGCATGAGTTACAGTAGGTATTCTCAATTGGTAATGTAAATATAAAGTAATACATTGATGGAGAAAATGAATGGGCATATAGTTGTATGACAAATGTGCTATGTTAGATATGCATAGATGTACATCACACAAGTCTCCCACGCAATAGGGAGCTAATTTTTGGTAGTCTTAGAAGAGAGGCCAAGAAGGGCATAGAGACTGAGCTAAAATGTTGTTATAGACAGAGCTGGTAATGACACCCATAGCTAAGGTTGCCTAACACGTTTCAGTTATAGACTCTCATATCAGATGCTTATAACTTTGCCAAACTTCAATCATTCAGGCTGAAGTTTTCCATGCCAGGTATCTGCCTCTGACTGAATTCTTTTGGCTCATTTCAGCAAAAATAGTTCAGCCATTTCTCAGAATAAGATGGGAGAAAAGGTTGTTTTGCCAATGTTTAAAAATTCTTGCAATTGTTTCACCGAGACGTTCTCATGCCTCTGTGTTTTGGAACAGCAGCTTGAAATCTGGCAGCAGGATATTCCTGTTATTAGGGCTGAGCTTTTACTGTCTCTGTGAACATTTGCCTAGGTTTTGGCCAGGCTCTACATCTCTGAAAAATCTGTCTGTACATGCTCAGTAGAGACTTAGTGTATGGCAGCTACATGATCCAAAGATTCATCTGTATTAGGGATGCTCCATCCCAGGAGTGCAGGACCTCGGCAGGCCTACTGGAACTGTAGTTACTCCTTGCAGTCAGGGCCCATGTGATCCTCATTTTCTGGATGCCTGACTTGAGACCTGGGGGTCTGATTGTCAGGGGTGAAGGCAGACAGGGCTATTGGCAGGAGCTTGGGAAGTAGGAACTGAAGCCAGGGGTCAAAGCCAATATCAGGGTCAAGAGTCAAGTTTTGGGTCAGAGACAGAGTCAGGAATCAGGCTGAAGATCAATACCAGTTATCAGGTTCCATGTTGGGGTTCTGAGGATTGATCAGCAGTTAGAATCCAAGTCAGAGCTGAGGTCAATACCAGCAGTTCAGAAGCAGGGAAGTCATGACACCTAACTAAGGATCCATATTGTTGCCTGGACACTTCCTGGTATGCCCTATGGACTTATATAGGATCAAGGAACCAATCAGAGATCGCTAAGACAACTGCCAATCAGATCACTTAAGGCAGAACTTCCCATGGCGTGCAAGTTCTGCAGATTGTGGGTCACAGGGAGTGGCCATTTTACAGTTGCTGCTGGGTGGCAGTGTGGGGATGTTGGTTGTCTGGTAGCCCTACAGGCCTGTATTCAGGTCCTGCCAATCCTTACACTGATTTCCAGAAGTTCTGAGCATTCACAGCTATATCTGAAAAGTCAATGGGAGATGTAATGTGCTGTCAAAAACTCTGAAAACTCAGGCCCCAAGCATCTTAAATTGGGCGTCCAAAACTAGTGGAGAATTTTGGCCTTAATCTCTCTGTACCTTAGTTCCCGCAAATTGGGAATAATAATGTCTCCTTACCTCAGAGGGGTTGTGTGAAGATAATTCATTAATGTTTGTGAAGCACTCTTATTAATTTCCTCACGAGCTTTTCTATGGCCTATCACTATTGTATCATTCTGTTTATTTAGTGCAGGATTTGGATGCTGTGCACTACATAAGGCCTGGGGCCACATTAAGTGAGTATAAAACAACAACGGTGAGCACCATCCATCGAAACAGTCTGGGACCATGTAATTAAAGACTATAACATAATGCATGCGCATCAAGGGGGAGGCCGGAAGGGGAGGTGAATTAAGGTTGCACAGAGAACCTTAATTCTGGCATTCCTAACTTATGAGGGCTTGATTTTGCAACTTCAATGTACTTTTACTATAGGCTTTGTATGTTAATGTTTCTTATATGTAATACCTACTATATCAGCTGTGCTATAAAACCAGAAACTTAATGCGTTCTACATATCTTTTACAAGTTGCTAATGGGTCATTAAATTACAGCATGGATAATAGAATATTTTCTTAGGGAATATATTTCTAATGGCAGCATCACTTATAAATATGCTCCCATCAAGCCTGAGAGCAATGGTGTGTATATAGCCAGATTGTGATTTCAGTTACACAGGAGGTAATTTGGAGTGACTCCATAGACACCTGTGACATGATTTAGTAGAATTACTTTGGATTCCCACAAGTGTAAATGAGATCTGAAGCTCATAGTCTTCCTAATATTTCTCTGTATTGAAGCCATCTTTGTCCCTATTCATTTCAATTGCCTTTCTGGGGCCTTTTTCTATTTCTGCTTTGTCTTTTTTGAGATGGGGAGTGTGAGAGTGCTGAGACCTGGTGGGTAGGTCAGCCCTCTGATCCCTGTAGCCTGAATTTTTCCCCAGTAATGACTGATTGAGGAAATAGGGAGGAATTAGCTAATCAGATAGGGAGGCTGGGTGAGTTAAGGAATTAATTAGTCCATCAGCTGACTAGCTTGATAAAAGGCAGAAAGGCAGCATTGGGAAGAGAGGCCAGACAGGGAGTCCTACCTAGCTGGGACCACACTGAAGAAGAGCCCAAGGAAGAGAGATCTCTCTTCTTCTCAGGGTCTTGATGAACAGGGCCTGGAGTTCATGGGGATTAGGACTGTTGTTTTGCACTGTGCTGGTGGAGAGGACGCAAATAAATTAAACAGAATGGCTACTAAAAGAAGAGAGTCTGAGCAGCTCCTGTCACCGCCAAGGAGGAGCAGCAGCATGCACCGTGTCACAGGGTGACCGAAACTGAGCATAATGCGCTACGTCCGTCTGCTGGTGTGAATAGGCCGCGCTCCATTCTGGTTAATGCAGCTGGGCCTATTTACACCAGCTGGGGATCTAGCCTGGTATTTGAAGATCTAACATTTATTTTCCATTAGAATGGAGGATGGATGAACTCTCTTTGCCTAATTTTGATCTGACTTGCACATTGTTGGTTTTAGAAGTGGGCTGGAACTCAAACATTAATTGGGCTGTGTTTCACTTAGAGGAAATTGGGGGTGGGGGGGTGAAAAGAGCAAAGAAGTGACAGAGATAAAAACAACCCCACCAAAAAACAACCACGGAATAAAGAGGGTGAAAAATGGAGCAGAGTGTGGGCACAGTGGGGGAAAAAACAAAGACAGTAGGAAAAAGGGTGTGTGCGCGTGTAGTATACATCCCATAAAGAACATCGGTTGTGCAAGTTTAGCTTTTGGGGGTTTCTCCTCTGTCATACATTCAGCTAGAAAAACATGTTTATTTTTTTTGTTTAAATTGAACCACTCTTGAAAAAACAGGGCTTTAAATTACAGAAAAATAAGGTCTGTGCAGTCAAACTAGTTTTGCAGACATAAACATTACTTTGAGGGGCTTGCAAAACCTGGAACTGTGCAAGACTTACTCATTCCTAGTCATAATACCTTTTGGTATTATTCTCTAGTCCCATCTTACTACAGCCAAACATCTCATTCTCTTTTTTTTTTTAAATCTCCACTGCCCATTTGATCTCCACTCCATATCTTCATTCACCTGGCTGCAGAGACAGCTAATTTTTTTTGCTGAGTGGTTACATCATCTTCAGAACCTGCCAATGCATATAAGTAGTAGAAAAAGTACCTTCTAACATGCATTATATTTCACTAATCTATACCAAATCACATTGCCATTTTATGTTGCCCACTTACCTAGCTTTGTTAGAATCCTGCAATTCTTCGCAGCTTTCCCTAGTCTTGATGAAGCTTTGCCTCTTTGTACCCCGATGACCTACTGACTCTGCTTCCTACTTCCTACTGTGCTTAACATGTCTCATTATTTAGAAATATATTAAACCCTACAGAGCCTGCTGTGCATCCCACTGAAGTCAATGGCAAAACTCCCATTGACTTCATTGAGTGCTGGTTTGAGCACATACTTTTTAATGCAGTGTATGATAATGTATATTTATGTATCCCATACACTTGCTAGACTATAGAATGCATGTGAGTCCCTTAGGTGACTAGTAAATATAGCTCTATCTCTTTCTTCTTATGCCTGGTTTTCAGACAGCAGAGAGATCCCAGTGCTGTAGAATTCAAGGACTTCACACTTTGTAATATTCCCAGCTGGACTTTGAAATTCAAAAACCATCTAAAGGATGAAAACTGAGTTAATGTATATAACAACTAGAAGGATGTCTTAAAAACATCTTACAAAAGGCATCCAGCCTTCATTTTCTTAGAATCTGGTCAGTGATACTAATGTCCATTAGTGCATTTATTTCTTCCTTTGATATGTTCTCCCCTCTCCCCACATCGTAATTAGCCCAGACTTAGTGACCTTCCAGGCATGTTGCAAAGACTACCTCTTAGAATTGGCATTGGAGGAGGGTTGAGGCAGTTGGGCTTGGGATTTCTGGTTTTTTTTTTTGGGGGGGGGGAATGTGAGGTGTGGGGGTGAGAGTTTTAACTTAATATTGCAACTGATGATTAGTAGGAGATGTGGGGAGGGAGAAATGTTGCTGCTTTGAGAGTGGCAGTTAATCTTCATTGTGCTTTTACATTTCTGCTGAAAGTGCAGAGGAGTCTGGATGGATGATCTTTAGTTTGGTGTTAAAATTACATAGAATTTGAAAAATATCACACTTTATCACATTTGCAATGGTCGGTACATAACCAGTATGTTAAATGTGATAACTCTTTGCATGGTGGTCAAAATTCTAGAGCTTTGTAGCTCTAGAGTGATGTTATCTTACACCACCATGGGTTTGGATCTGGCTGCTACAGTTTCAAGCTCAACAGAGTGAAAGTCACTTCTGCTACTTGTTTCAGATGCGGAGACTCAAGGAACACATGAAGACCCAGGATAGTGACCACAGATACAATCACAAGTGCAAAGTCTAGTCTGTATTACACATTTTATTAGAGTAACAAGTAAGGTAATGCTTACCCAAGCAGACACAAATCCTACAAATGAATACCCACGCACAAGTCATAAATATATACTAACATCCTCAGAAATATTCTGATGGATTTCTCACCCACTGATCAGCAATAGGGGGATAGTTCCTGCTGAGGTTCTTTCCATAGGTATTCCCATTTTTACCCAATCCTCTTTTATGTTGTAATTTTGACTACAGCTGATACCCTATGCATGTGCATAAAAGAGGGTTGACACCTTTCCTTCTCTGTACTTCCACATCCCATGAACATTGGGTTGCACTGTTTTTCATAGGTTGATTGTAGTTATTCTTGTTCTTATTAGTATTTGTATGCAACATGTACCCTGTGGTCAGGACAGATGTTTTAAAAGATGTTACAATAATACAAGATCTTGAACAATAAATTGCAGTCAATGTTCCACAACATCACCTACTGGTACATGTCTACAGTAGTTTTTTGACCTTTGCTGGCATAGGGTCATTCTTTGGTCACTTACTTATGTCAAGCATTCCTAAATCTATGGCCTAGTATGACTACGCTGAAATCTTATAGGCCTCAGCCTGTAGGCCTTGCATTTCAGTCCTGCTTTACTTATATATCTAATGCATATTCATTGTTCCTAAATACTTATCAATCTTATACTTTTATAATCCTACAACTGAAATCTATTTAGCATATATTAACAATGTGTAACATATCATATGAGTTAATCATTAGATCACATAGCATACTAATACATGGCTGATAAAATGAACTAAATGGCTAAAGCTTGGAGCAACATTAAAGTAAATATTTCTTTTTGTAAATAGAAAGATGCAAGAAGGAACCTCATGTAATGGGACAGTAAGAAGCAGGAGAGGGGAGGAAAGAGAATGGAGAAACTATCCCTCCACAAAGATGATTCTTACACTTCCTGGAACAATTATGCAAGATCTGTCTTTGTGTTTCCTCTCCTTCACTATGTCACTGCTGATGGGTCGAATGTGATACTCACCCTCGAGATTGGTGTAGTTTGTTTGTTAGCCATATATGGCACAGTGCCTCAGAGCACATATCTTTTTATGTAATAACATGAGGCATGAAACCTTCTGAGCCAAATTCATTCCTGGTGTAAATCCATTGAGCTTGATTCTAATCTCACTTGCATCAGTTTTATACCAGTGAAATTTTACTGATTTTCAGTGGAGTTACTCATGATTTACACCTCCCTGAATAACAGGCCAATTTGATTTCAAGGGAACTACACAAGGGGGTGAATTTGGTTTCGCCTAGCTATTGAAAGGAACATATTTGGTTATTTTAGACTTTTTTTTTTTTTTTTAACACAAGAACTACAGAAACAGAACAGCCTGCTACTGCACCATGGTCCTGAGTCAAGGTCCACCTAAGTCAACAGACTCCCATTGATTGATTTCAGTGGGCATTGGACTGGACCCTGGTTCTTGATCAGGAGAAATTCTACAGTGACCTGTGCTTGCTTGACTGGTTCACTGTTTGAAAAATTGTTTTGATCTGAGAAATGTTGCTGCCTGCCTCCTTCCATCCTTCTGCGCTGTGACAACAGCTACGCGAAAGCGCCTGAATTTCGACCATCTGCTTTGCAGTTATTTTGGGATGGGATATTTTATAGCAGCATAAAGAATTTCTAAAAAAACCCAAGAATAAATGTAAACAAATGTATCACACAGTGCGCAAGGGAAGATGCTTTGGGGGCCAAGGCATGAGCTGGGACTCAGGAGAGCTGAGTTCAGTTTCTGTTTCTGCTGCAGACTTTGTGTGACCTTAAGGACCCCACTTAATCTCTCTCGGTACCTCAGCTGTGAAATGGATATAATAATCTTTCCTTTGGCTGGGCTGCTTGTGTGTCAGGGAAGTATGATTTTAAGCATTATTTTTCAGGCAAGTATAAATGAGTACTGCAAAGAAATTTTTATGTAGGAAATACTGAATATAAACTATCGATGAACAATGACCTATTGCTCAGGTGACAAGCAGTAAGCTGTTTCCCCATTGTTTATGACTACAGCTGGGCAAAGCAAAATGTAAACATTTCAAATGTGAAAACTTTTTTGCTTTTAATTTGGCTTTTTTTTTAAAAAAAAGTGCCCTGGCTCTTAGCAGTGCTGAGAACCTGTGACTCCCACTGATTTAAACAGTAATTGCATGCACTCAGCAGCACTCAGAATCAGGCCACTTTAATGTAGGCACTTAAATATCAGTTGTGAATTTGAACATCTGGGCCTATATACATGTGATTTAAACTTACATTAGTGAGAAGTATTGTTTAAGTTAGAATGCCAACAAAAATGGTTGGTGGGTTTGTTTTGTGCTTTTTTTGCAGGGGAGGGGATCCCTATAGACTATTCTATTATTTGTAGGTAGAGGTCTGTTTTGCTTGGATTCTTTTTACTGGGGAAGAGGTTAAGAGTCAAGTTAAACAATTAGAAGTGGAATGACATTTGAAGTTTTTTTTTTTTTTCCTGCTGGACATGTGAATTCACTGAGTCTGCTGGTTTTGGGTTCTCTTCCTCTTTCTTTCTCCCCAAACCTCACTCAGTCATGGTGTCTTACTGAGTCTGTAAAGGTGAGGTAAAGTGCTTCTTAGAGACAGAGTAGTAATTGATTGCTCAGCTCACATATGCAGTTCAGGCTAAATGTTTGTGTGTGTACATAATGCACTATCATTTGGCACCTATGTACAATGGTGACTGGCACAATGTAGTTACATAGAAGGATGAGTAAATTAGATTGCCTGGTGGTGAACATTGTGGCATTGCCATTCTGTTGTATATGCTAACTCAGTATTAAAGTCAGTAATAAGCATTACCACATGGTGGCAAATAAATTTCACAGGGCAGAGCCTTTGTCCTTTATTTGCTTACTAAGCATCATGGACATCCAGAGTACTATATGAACAATAATAATAATTGGATGACTGAACTTGTACCATTACATTTACATCACATTATGGAGGATAAACAACTCACGCTTCTGGTGTATTGCTGGAATCCAACAGTGAGTGGGTGTTAATAGACGTGATTGTGAAAAATAACATGAGCTACTAGATGGACAAGTTTCTGGCTGGCATTCCCTGGATGGTTGTGGATGTCTGTAATATTTAGCAATTCAGTCAGTTGTGTAGTCCCTAATTACAGGGTTCTTGAAAACAGCACATTGTTGGTGCCATAAACTAAGCACTGAGTTGTGAGGACAGTGTACCAGCTCTTTCAAACAGGCAATTAAAAAGTGAGAGCAGCAGAAAGAAAGACAATGAAATACTGAAATGGAATTGTTTGCACAGGGCATTAGAGAGGCTGATGAGTAAAACCAAACTACAAAATCTAAATGCAGCTTAAAGTTACATCTTGGATTCTGTTTGTTATATATTCTTTCTCAGAGCAAAACCAACCTATTTTTTTTAATATGGATGCAATTGAAACAAGCTTGATGTAGGCCAATGTTTGTTGGTAGCATGTTCAGATAGTGGAAGGCAAACCAAGCAAGTTTAAACATTTCTTCTAGAGCTGACTGTAGCAGAGACAATAAATTCAGATTTAGATGAAATTAGATTATTTCAGATTTGAATAAATATTCACACTTTTTTTTTTAAAAAAAGGTCACTCATCTAGCTGTATAACTTCTATCAGTGTGATTAGAGGCATACAATTTATAAGCATCAAACATTTGTTATGTTCTGAAATTCAGGTGGGTGAAAATAAGACAAGAGAAAAACAGGCTAAGTACCTTTTTTTAAAAGATTGTGAAATTTTATCTGAAATGACAGTCTACCCCTTTACTCAGCTCCATTTTCTATGCTGCTTTATCTATATTTTTATTAGAGGTGGCCAAAAGTTGTTAAAACATTATCAGGTATCAGACTTCCAAACACAATGGAGCTGGGAAATGGTGGGACTTGTACTGAATTCTAAATATCCTCAGAGCCTAGGGAAATGCTTCCCCATTTATGGCAGTGTTGTAACTTAACATTGATATTACACCTCTACCCCGATATAACGCTGTCCTCGGGAGCCAAAAAATCTTACCGCGTTATAGGTGAAACTGCGTTATATTGAACTTGCTTTGATCCGCCGGAGTGTGCAGCCCCCCTCCACCCCCACCCCGGAGCACTGCTTTACCAAATTATATCTGAATTCGTGTTATATCGGGTCGCACTATATCGGGGTAGAGGTGTATAAACAAAACCCTCAAAAACACTTTACTGTAGAGCCGGTTGAATAGCTGGATAGAGTGGAGTGAAAGTCAGAATTTCTGTCCTCCAGGAACTTCTGATATTTCAATATTTGTTTTCATTCTAGGACAAAAAACACAAATACCCAAATTGGTCACAAAATAAAAGTTCCCCAAAAAATTCCATTCAGAAATGGCAAAATATTTTATTTTGTGTCAGTTTAATGTTAAAATGTACATGCCTATGGTGTCATGGTGCCTCATGGGAGTTGAAGTCCAGGTAGCTCATGGACCCTATTTTACCCTATGGGCTAGGCTCCCTGGCTGGACTACATCTCCTACGATGCACCTGCAGTTATCTGATTGCCATGTCCCACTACTTGGTTTGATGAGAGGGAAGACCACAATTCATCAAGGGAGATATTCCAGACCAGATCTAATTATGAATAATATTAGCTATGAATGTAGTCATTTTCTATTTGTGAATCACCCACAAACCCATTCTGATTTTCTTTTCAGGTGTCCACCCCATAGCAGTTTAAATAAATAATTTTCAGACTATAAGCTGTTCATGAACAGTCCACACCAAGAATTCACTATTTGCTCTTTACTTGGACGCATAAATCACATGGTGGCATTTTTGCTGCCTGATTTGATGGCTGAAACTTTTTTAAACAGGAGAATAATGAATAACAAATGAGGAAGTTCTGGTAAGAATTTTCCAAGAACTCTCATTCATCCTAAAATTCATGAAAACTTTTCACAGATACCTGGCAATTGTCCCAATATACACGGGAAAAATTAGCAATATGATCCCACAAATCATTATTGAGCTGAAGTCCGCACTTTTATTTCTCAAAATATTTGTGAACATTATTATTACTATTTGATCAAGTCTCTCTTTCACCAGTTTGTGATAGAAACTCTGATTCCCTGCCCCTTCTCCCTCCAGTTCCCACATTGTCATATTTGTGATCTACTGGGAGGAGAGAGAAAGAGAGTGAACACTTTCCTGGCTACAGACACTTTAATCAGTAGGGTATATTTGGAATGAAGTATAGCTTTACCTCTGAATTAACTGGATAGGTCTGTCAGTCATGTATCACCTCCCCTCCCCCTGGTTAAATTAGCAAAAACATTTTGTCTGACGTCAGCAGTTTTGAAAAATGTGTATCATTAGGGTATTGTGAATGAATGGTTGGGCATGAACTCCTGCTGGAGTTGAAGGCTGTGCCATACAGCCTTGGAAAAGTTATTTCCCTTGATTTGAATTAAGATCTTGGATTTGAAGTGTGATCGTGATCTCACAAGATATTAATGACCTTCACCATGGTAATATACAGGCAAATATAACGCTCCTCCTTGCCCATGGGATGTCAACAGTCCTCAACACAACCTTAGTTACTTTGATGCTACTGTCTGCCCATCACAGAAACATATGGACCAAAATTTTCAAACTTAGCTGACTTAACTGTAGCTACCTAGGTCCATATTTGGAGTCTAGCCTTCTCTTGATGAACACATTTAACTCCAGTGGTATTATTATGATTAATAAACAATAATATATTTGTGTAGAGTGTTCTATGCACTAAAACCTCTGGGCACTTGACAGAATGTAACTAAAAACATAATTAAAGAATATACAACACAACCCAGTAAAATCTGAAACGGGCACGAGAACAAAAACGATCACTTGGCCACCTAGGGCAAGGAAGTAAAACAGCCATCCACAGTAAATGAGCTTTTTTACTCCATCTTCTACCATTCAAATCAGTGGGAGTTTTTTCATTCACTTGAATAGGAGCAGGATCGAGCCCCAGGTAAAAAGTAGAATGGGTCTGTGTTACATGAGTGGTGTCAGCTATAGTTATGTACCCTGCATTTAAAAGGATAGCATTCTAATTAACTGGATTATGGTACCACTGTATTTCAGGCTTCCTGCTTCCTTTAGTTAGGTAGAGGTTTTAGGGTTGGATTTTTCTATGTTGACACCGGGAGTGCACAGGACACTTCTTCCTCTGAGACGGGAGACCAATATTAATGTTGCCTCACGGTACAACTGAACTCTGTGCAGCCGAGTGACTGAAGGGTCTGTCTTGTTTTATATTTCTTTCTGTATTTATTCCATCAAGCTCCTGTTATCTCATCTAATAAAATAATCAGGCTCATCAAAATCCTGCTCCTGATTTAGGGACAGATTTTTCAAAAGAGTTCTTGGCCAGAGCTTTAAAAATGCTTTAGCCACCTAAATAAGGGCCACATTTCCAAAAGAGCTCAGTGCATTGAACATTTGGCCAATTATTTAGATGCCTAAGTAAGAGGCAGGAGCTAAACTGTTCTGAAAATAATTTCCTTGTCATAGTACTTTTATAATCTGAGCAGGTCTTCTTAAGGCTCATAGCTCTTCTGTTATGTAACCCACATTCTTTCCTGGTGAGACTTCTCCAGCAGAGTTCTTCAGTATTGCTACTACTTTGCTGGTTCTCTCCCTGGCCTTGCTGGATAGCTGCACTGTGCAAATTGCCATGTTATCACAAACACCAGCTCCAACTTCCTGCAATCACAACTGCTTAACTTCTACTGGTTAACCAACCAACACCTTCCTCCATTCTCTTTCAAAGAATGGCTTACTGTAGCAGATCAAAGCAAAAAACATCAATGCCACATAATAAAAAGGCACAAATAACACAAAGCTTGAATTAATTCAATACAGGAAGAGTGAATAAGAATTCCTAGTGCATTTAAGAGAATAAAAGCAAGATCATTAGAAGAAGGCCTTTGGTGTGGTCACTTCTGTTGAGAATTAGACTAACAAAAATATTGTTGTTGTCTATACTTGTTCTGTAATAGCCCCACCCTATTCATGTGTTTAGGAGAATGGATCAAAGTGAGCTAGAGAGTATATAAAGTTTATAAAAACATAACTCATTTGCTTATACTTTCTTCAGTGCCCGAGGCAGAGGTATTGATCATAAAGCAACCGAAACTAGTTAAACCCTTTTTGTCTTCTTTAAGTTTGCAGATTGCATTATTGCAAGTGTTCAATGGAAAAAACACACTGATGATTCATAGAGCACAGTACAAAGGAAAGAGTGAAAGAACCAAGTTGTTTTAATAAAACAAATTCTGTGAAACTGGGATTCAAATTGTATTGAGTCTTTCAGATGCTCCAACCCCCCCGCCCTCCTGCAACCCATTATCTTGTTTAGCATTTTTCTCCTAAGCATCAATTTGAATGACAACAGGATAGTATATAAACTTTTGTTTTAAAAGAAAACCCAATGAAAACTCCTCTTAAAAAAGAGCCTTAAAAAAGAACTTCATGCCTGTTATCTGAACCTGCTCATGGCTAAACAGGACCTATTAATGTGCCTCTTACAAAACTACTTTCTTTGGGTGCACCATGCATGCTTGAGGCCATCTACATCACTTAAACCCAGTGTCAGATCTACATTATAGGTGAAATTAGCCCCTGTGCTTTTACACAGCCTGTCTTATTTTGAGAGCTTGAGTGGGACTTCAGAGATGCACAAACTTTGGGTGAGTCATCTGTACAGGGGCAATGTCATCCCAAATGAATATATATTATTGAGATAACTATATTTATCTATCTAATGTGCATAAACTGATTTTCATTTACACTAAAGACTTGTCTACATTAGAAAGATTTACTGCTTTAATTGTACCAGTATAGTGTAAAAACCTCTCCAAATGTGGACACAATTGTACTGGTGTTAAAGAGCTTATACTGGTGTAGCTTATTCCCTTTTGGGAAGTGGAATAGGCTATACTGGCATAAGGCAGCTTCCTACAAGTGTAACTGTGTCTACACTAGGGTTTACACTGGTACAACTATATGGATTTAAAAAAATCACACACCTAACAAATATAGTTACAGTGGTATAACTTTTCCAGTATAGACCAGCCCTTAGGCCATTTTGCAATGCTCTGGTAGTGTGAAGGGGCTTTAATGAGAGAGAAAATTATATTAACATCCACTTAAGGTCCTTTTACAATACTAGAGCAGATGAAGTGGCCTTAGCATAAATGAGAATCAGGCTCATAATTAATGAAACTGAGGATTCTCAGTTTCCTGAATTCCTACATCGCCTTCTAGAGTCATTTCCAATAACCTGGACATATGCTTTTTGAACACAATAAAGTTGTACATATTTTTCATCATGATATGTTAGCCAGAAAAAAATATCAGATATCTTCTTATTTTTAACTAAGTCCCCTATATTTGAAGGGTGATGACAACTTGGCTTCAGGCTTCCCTGGTTCTTGTCTTAGAGTATGAGATATTCCAGTCTGAATTTCACTTTTCTCATAACATGAAATTTATTCTAGTTTCCTGGATCTGAAGCCACTATTCACTCTGTCCAAGGCTCTAATGATATAATAGGATTCCAGTAGTCACACACTGTGCAATATTATTGTATTATAAGGTCCCTTGTTTGACTGTCTCGTTCAGATTGGAGCAGATTGGAATTTCATATGATACAGAAACTTCACTTTGTTTCTTTGGGTGACTGTGGATCTGCTGTTACTGACCATTCCAGTTGTGCCCCTAAGGATTCAGTTCTGCTCTCTGCTTTCTTTAGTGATGTAGGATTTGCCAGATCAGATCACTGATAGATCAGTTCTGTTATCCTGCCTCTGGCTGAAGCTGGTTCATTATGGTTCAGAGAAAAGTGAAGAACTCCTATTGGCTCCAATCCTACACAAAGGTTTAAGGTTTACCACCAGGTAAGAGATGACCATTCTAGTGGTATCCCCCATTGTAAGTGTAGCAAATACCTGCTCAAAGTTCTACTATCATATCTACCATTCGAAAAGATAAAATAGAACTTCTTAACCGGATCCATTGTAGCCATGCACAAATGCACACAGGCGTCTGCTCAGTGCTGTAGATGTGAGGGGGAAAAAATCCTGTCTGACTTCTTTGGCAAACAGTTTACACTGTGAAACAAGACATTGGATTACCCATCTCTTAGCATGCATTGGCTATAAAAATGAGAATTCTAAGGATCTTGACAGATTGGAGGATGGGTCTGAATACAGCAAAATAAAATTCAAAGGCAAGTGTGAAGCAAAAATCAAATGCACTGCTACAAAAGGGGAATAACTGATTAGATGGTAATATTGTTGGAAAGGATCTGGGGATTAGAGTGGACCAAAAATTGAATATGAATCAATAATAGATTCAGTTGCACAAGAAGCTAATATTATTCTGGGGTATATTAATAGGAGTGTTGTATGTAAGACACAGGAGGTAATTGTCATATTCTAGTTGGTACTGGTGAGGCCGCAGCTCGAGTACTATGTACAGTGGTGGGTGTTGAACTTTAGGCAAGATGTGGACAAATTGGAGAAAGTCCTGAGGAGAGCAACAAAAATGATAAAAGGTTTAGAATACCTGACCTGTAAGGAAAGGTTAAAAAAACCTGGGCATGTTTAATCTTGAGAGAAGAAGACTTGGCGGGAGGGAGGAGGAATGACGTGATAAGTCTTCAAATATGTTAAAGGGTCTTTATAAAGAGGACTGTGATGAGTTGTTCTCCATGTCCATTGAAGGCGGAACAAGATGTAATCGTCTTAATCTGCAGCAAGGGAAATTTAGGTGAGATATTAGGGAAAAATCTCTAACTATAAGGATAGTTAAAGTCTGGAATAAGATTCCAGGTAGGATGACCAGACATCCCGATTTTATCAGGACTGTCCCGATATTTACTTGTTTGTCCCGCGTCCCGACCAATGTTCGGTCGGGACGTGAATTGTCCCGATATTTTGCCCTCTGGTGCATAGGCGGAGGGGGCTTGTGCCCCTCCTCCCCCAACTCTGCCCCGCCACAAGCCTGAACCAAGCTAAGTGTTGTGCTCCCTGACAGTGGTGGCCAGAGGTTGAAACACAGGAAGGGAAGGGGGGCTAAAAAGAAGGAGGGTGAAAAGCCCCAGCTACAAGAATAATTTGCAATATGTGCCTACTGCTTTTGAAATATAATAACCACTTGTGTAAAGCAATAAGTGTGAAGCAATCATCTAAAATGAGTAACCGTGTCTCCCCCTACCCCATTTGTGTAACCAGGCCTCCCCCTACTACATTTCTATGACTACCCCCATTAAGTAACTGTACCTTATAAGGGTCAATTGTGTAATAAGCACCTCATAAAAGGCAAAGTTGTAACAGCATTGAAAACCACCAAAAAGCCCTTAACTCAAATTGCACCCATCCTGGGCAAGGTTGCAAAAGAATGCTGGAAAGTACCAAAAGACCCTAACTCTCTTATTCCTAATAAGGTCACTATTACTCAAGTATGTGTAATTTTAGTTCCTAATATGGTTATCGTTACTTAACTGTGTGTAATTTGTTTGCAGTTTTAAGCTTTAAAAGCTGCTGTGTTCTTCATTTCGGAGGAGTAGTTCCAATACTGCTACCCCCAATGCGTTGGTGTGTGTTTGTGTGTTCAATAAATGGACCTCAGGCTGAGTCTCTGATCAAAATGATGCGTGGGTATATTTTTCCACGACAAAATGTAGGGCTGGAAGGGATCTCAAGAAGTCATCAAGTGTAGCACCCTGCATTGAGGCATCCACAAGCCCCCCATGTGCTTCCCAGGTCCTTCACCTGAAATTCAGACTCATTATATTCAGATGTTCTTATCCACTGTATTGCTTCCTGGTTATGGCAGTCTTGTTGCTGTCTGGTTGTATGAACAAAATTTAATTCTGAGGGCTTTTAAAGGGCTGTTCAGTTAACACGGAATTTGTGGTTATTGGTGCAATGTAGTGATATTAAGGGATAAAACATACTAACCTTAATGAGTTAGCTCTGTGAAAACATGTTGTATAAATAATTTTGGGATTATTTTGGACTCCATGCATCTTGTATCTAACAATAGTGCCATCACTGTCTGCTCAGCGTTTTCCCATTACAAGAATATTGCCAGGTTAAAGCAATCATTCTCTGTACAGAGATTCAAGTGCTCCATACAAGCAGACTTAATTTGATTAACTGATGGAAAGCCTACTGCCTTTTCCCAAATGGCTATACTGTATACTATCTTCAGTGATCTTTGATCTATGGGTCATATTCACTGATCATACATTAGCTGTATGGCAGTAACCAGGGCTGGCTCCAGGGTTTTGGCCGCCCCAAGCAGCCAAACAAATAAAAAAAACAAGCCGCAATCGCGATCTGTGGTGGCAATTCGGGGGAGGTCCTTCGCTCCGAGCAGGAGTGAAGGACCGTCCGCCGAATTGCCGCTGAACAGCTGGATGTGCCGCCCCTCTCCGAAGTGGCCGCCCCAAGCACCTGCTTGGTAAGCTGGTGCCTGGAGCCGGCCCTGGCAGTAACACATAGTCCTGGTCTGAGTCAAGGACCAGAACCCCATTGTGTTGGATGATTTACAAACCCACAACAAATAGCCCCTAGCCCAAAGAGCTTAAAGTGTAACTCTTGAGTTGAGTTAAAGTGCTAACTCTCCTTCTGCAGTAGATTGATTGATTTTCAAAATCTTGGATATTTTTATGCAAAGCTCTTCATGGTTTCGTTCTTATATTTTTCATAGGGGATAACTTTAAAGATCATGCTAGGGTATCTGGCTTTCTTTTAGTTCTATAGACCATACTTTTGGCCTGTGGGGCCCTGATTTCCAGAAATGCTAACCAGGGCCAGCTCTAACTTTTTTGCTGCCCTTGGCAAAAAAGAAGAGCACTGCCCCGCCGTAAGACCCCCCCCCCCCCCCCCCGAGTGCTGCGCCACCCAAACCCCTGTCCCCCCAAAGTGCCGCTCTGCCCAAACCCCCGAGCGCCATGCCGGGCCGTCAAACCTCCGCCCCGAGCGCCGGGCCGGCCAAACCCCCACCGGGCCGGCCAAACCCCCGCCCCCCGAGTGCTGCACCGGGCCACCCAAACTCCTGCCCTGCCCCCCAGCGCCGGGCCGGACCGCACCAGGCTGCTGAAGCGCCCCCCCCAGCGCTGCGCCGGGCCGCCCAAACTCCTGCCCTTCCTCCCAGCGCTGGGCCGGGCCGGGCCGCCGAAGCCCCCGCCACCCCCAGCGCCACACCGCCACCGCAACACTCCCCGCACTGCCCGGCCGAAACAAAACAAAAAAAACGCTCGAGCGCCGCCCTGTCAAACAAACAAACAAAAAACCACCGCGAGCACCCCCCGCCACCCCAACATTGGCCGCCCCTTCTAAGGTGCTGCCCCAAGCATGTGATTGGTCGGCTGGTGCCTGGAGCCGGCCCTGATGCTAACCACCTACAGCTCCCAGTGGCTTCAGCTGGAGTTATGGGTGCTCAGCAGCACCTATGACAATGAGACCTCTTGTGACTAGGCCTTCTCCAATTATTCTCTTGCCATCTGGAGCTCTTGGTGCAGGACTCTGTCATAAAACACATTTTAACTTAAGAAAATAACATTTGGCAGTGAGTTGGCAGCAAGAGCCCTGTGTTGCCAGAATGCATGTTCACTGTGTGGGTGGCTCAGATGGCACTTGGTTAAATAATTTTTTTTTCTGAATTCCCTGAGGTCTGTTCATTTCTATTGGTGATGAGTAACTATGCCATCTCTAAGGTGACTAATCATGTTAACTTGCAGGAGGGAACATGGGCATCTATAATTGGGAAATGGACTTCATTTTTATAAAGGCATCTGTTCATTTCCAGAATCCTCCTCCTTTTAATTTTTACAATAATAGAGAATGTAACTTAATAATGTAAATCTCCCTGCCCCTTATCATAGTAACTGGTTCTCAATGGCTGAACACAATATGCAAAATACACACCTATCCTACCTAATGTATCACTGCGAATTGCTTTATCCACTTGTCTCTAGTTCTTCATATTCAAGAAACAGACCTCACCTCACTGACTGCACAAGTTATCTCATCCCAAGTTATCTCTGTCTGGAAGCCAGTGCATTAAAAGTGTTCCTGTACAGACAGGTATTCCTGTCTATGCTGTGTGAGAAGGCAGGACTGAAGTATACGTTTCCACAAAAGGTGTTCACAGTACATTCCCTTTCTGCTGGCCTGGTACACAACCTTTGATGAGATACTAAATTTCTTTTCTGAACTCCTTAGAGTACTTTTAGTTACTGTGACTGTTTTCCCAGCATAGTTTCTCATGCATTTAGCTAGAAAGATGCAACTTGTTTAGCAAATCTTTTAAAAAAAATTCTTCTTGAGTTCCCTTATATGTATTTATGTTGGACATTTATTTTCCCAAACTGGCTTCTATAGTATGAGGAAATAATTAGCTTATGCATTTTCAGTGCTGGATTAAATCATTTTGGGGCCTTGTGCACAATGAAAACTGGGGACCCCTCACTTTCACTCAAATTTGGCCCAATTGCCTCTTCCCCGTTACTCCCCTTCCTTGTCATGAGGGAGGGGAGGCTGGGCCAAACCTGAGTGGTGCTGTGACCCCAGGTGACAGCTTGCAATGCCACTCACTCAAAACTGGTAGTTGGTGGCCCTTTTGAGATGGGAGCCAAGTGGTTATTGATTAATCCAGGTCTGCATATTCTCTCAGTGCTGACCAGTTGATTGTGGTGTCCATTTCATTGTTGTTATGTTTCGTATTTAGCAGTCATTTTTTCTTCTTTCTGGTTGCACGCAGAGGTTTTCCTATAGAGCACGTGATACAGAGAAGCTGGCATGGATATATTAGCAGAGAACATAGTTATAAAGAGTAAAAGTTTCAAAATATCTATGTGATTTAGAAGTCTAAGTCCCATTCATCCTCAATGTGATTTTTGGCTCATGAAATCCCCTAGGCTTTTTTGAAATGTTATCTTCTAATAACTGAGTCCTGTGTTAATATGTCCAAGTTAAAGCTACTAAGTCATTTTGACACTTTTGAAAACTTTACCCGAAGACTCGATTTTTCATGCACAATAGTTTCATTAAGTGGCCCAATTGTGGATCTCATGTAATATTGGTCCAAGATTTTTAAGAAAGGTACATATCTGCCATTTATGCTTTTGGAATTCTCCCCCTAGGATCCTAATGTTGGGCTCCTCAGTCCATCTCTAGGCACTCACCTAATTTGCAGAAATGTTGAGCACCCATTGAGCTGCTGGGCACTCAGCACTTTTGAAAATCAGTGATTTAGGAACCTAAATCTAGGTTTCTAGGTTGGAATTGCCAAAGACTAAAGATGTTGGGTGTAGGTTTTGGGCACCTAACTCCTTTAAGTGCCTTTGAAAATCTTGAGAGTCAACAGGTTTAACTGAATTAGGAAAAAATGATTCTTCCTTCTACTCCTGCCAGCACATCCATTAGACTGATCAAGCACCATTGGTCCAGCTATTTCAGAAAATGAATATAGTAGTCACCCAAATTAGGACTTATGAATTAACCAAACGCCCTACTAAAATGACTGGCAATGTTTCCTGAAACATGTTACTGCTCCTCATCCATGTGCCCAGTAGAAGAGCAAATGTTAGCTCAGGTTGGTGGTCCAGTCAGAGAGCATCTTGCATTTTATCTCTTTCAGAGCCCATATTCTTACAGGCCTTTGGAGACTGCAGGATTTGGCACAGCTTTTGAGATTTCAAGATGTTCTGATATTTATTTATTGAGCACCACTTGTGTACTTGGCAATGTACAAAATGCAGCGTACGCTCTAATGGCTCTGTAGTGCCATTTCGGCACAGCCCTACTCTAGGAGTAGTGTGGAGCTGCACCACCCTAGTAGGAGACCTGGGGCAAAATTCCTCCTGGAGTTTCTCAGTGTTGCACACCTGCTGCTACACTCCCTTGGTGGATGCAGCATGCTCACTCTGTGTTCTCAGCCAGCTCTACTGGCTGGTGAATAGGGTAGAACATTCCCATGGCTTGGCCTCCTTTCTACCATCCCATCCCACTTTGCGGTGTTTTGCAAGCACAGGGCACATAGAAGAAGCTGTCAGTGGGCTCCCAGGAGTGCAAGAAAAACAATTGTGCCAGGCTACAGCACAGATGTGAAGAAACATAAAACTATTTGTCTCTTCCTCCCCCACTGTCCTCCTCCTCCTTTGACACCTATGATATTGCTATAAGGATTAGAAACCTGTACCCTCCTACAAGCAGATTTGAAGCAGCCAGAGGCATTCCAGGTGTGCTCTCAGTGCCAACTCTTGAGAACAGCGTGATTTGGCTTTGTGCCGCGTGTCACAGGTTCGCAAAGCTCTGGCCTCCCTTTGGTCTTGCTCATCATATCCCAAAGTGGCATTGCATGCTCTTCAGCCATGTTGCTAGGCTGGACCAAAACACCCCAGCATACCAAGCTCTCAGACTCTCCATTGACACAGAAAGGGGTGCACGTGCTGAGCCCACTTCGTGCTGGGCATGGGGCCACTCCAGAGACTTGTGGATTTGCAGGATTGAGCAAAGATGTGGTTACTCTGGCTGGCACAACAGTCCTTAGTAGACTTCGGGTATGTCTTCACTACCCACCATATTGGCGGGTAGCAATCGATCCCCGAACGCGCTCACCATCGACTCCGGAACTCCACCAGAGTGAGCGGCAGTAGCGCAGTCGACGGGGGAGCCGCGGCCGTTGATCCCGCGCCGTCTGGACCCCAGGTAATTCGATCCAAGATACTTGGACTTCAGCTAGGCTATTCGCGTAGCTGAAGTTGCATATCTTGGATCGATCCCCCCCTAGTGTAGATCTGTGTGTCTCTCAAATAGTGCACAATCAGCCCCCATAACCACCTGTTTATGCCATCAGAAATGGCTGGCTTGTTGGTGTTCAATTTTACAACATTCTAACTTAAATGAGAATTGGGGGCTCTTGGCACCTGGAGAGATCTAAACTCATAGGAACGGGCTCACAATGATTGTGGTGATTATTTCTGGGCAGTGATGTAAGGTGGACAACATGCAGCTGGCACAGTTAAGATCTTAATAAACAAAGAACCTGTTTTTATGCATACATCCTTAACAACAAAGAATGAGGGAAGAAAAAAGTTGTGTACCATCAGTGAATTTTTTTCTGGATAAAGGGCCAGATCCTCAGCTGGTATAAATCAATTTATATAAATACATTTACACCAGCTGGAGAATTTGCCTAAAAATGCTTTTCAGAGTTTCCCAGCATATGGCTACTTTTATTTTTGTTCCCCAACGAGGCACATGAGGGGAAGAAAATGGGACAGTCAACAGAAAAGGGGGAGAAAAGGGACCTTAAATACAAAGTACACCTATACTTTAAATCACTCTTTCTAAGTGGGTCTGGTGCTACTTGCTTAGAAGTCCTGATTATGTGAATCTGGTCTCTAGCATCTCTGTGTTTTCAGACACCTGAATACACAATGAGCACTCTCTCAAAGATATAGAGTTGAATGGATATTCTTACTCTTTACTTATGTCCCAATATTCACTTATTCACAAGTCTCTATAGATTTATGTTTGAATGCTATGTTCTGTTAGGTTTCAATTTAGGAAAACACTTAAGCATGGGTTTTATCCTGTTCCTATTCAAGATAGCACTTAAGCACATGTCTAAATCCCCCTGACTTTAAAGCTAAGCATATGTATAAGTGCTGTCCTGAATAAGGATGATTTTCTGAATCAAGGCTTAGAAAGAAATGGGAAAATTACATGTATCCCCTGGTGGGGTTTTATCAAGACAAGAAAAATAGAGGAAGAAAATGGAGGTAAATTTAACCTGTGAATTTAACACATCTGTGACCCTAAGAGCATCCCAGTGTCAGAGGGAAAGGGGTTCATTTGTGAGTTTCAGCTGGCCTGACCATTGTATCCTAATTCACTTATGTCATAATCTCTATCTAATATGTGTCAAGTAAGGTATCATTGGAAAATCAATAGCACACTGATCATTAATATTCTTGCATGGTATATGTATGGCAAAAGCCCAAAAGACGGTACAAATGTGAGACTAAAATATGTTTGAACCAGACAAATCTGGGAGTGGGTAAACAGGTTTTTTCCAGAAAAAGGAAAGGCCAATGCCTCCATCCAGGTGCAGTCATGGACAATTGGCAATGACAGTCAAGTGGGCATTCATTGGCATATCAGAGGCTGCAGGGACAAATCAATTTGCATTATACCAGCAGGGAAGAAATCAGCATGGAACCTTCTCCATCAGACTCCATGGCACCTTTTCTCACAGCAGAAGCTGTGGATACATGTCAAAAGGATACACTTCAAAAATTCACTGGATTATAGGAGAGAGCGTCAAAGAACCCTGAGTTATCTTTCACCTAAGACAAAGGATCTGAGCACTTCGGACTTTGTGGGAGATCCTGACTGAGGTGGGGGTCAGCCATCTTGCTGGAATGAGATGTGGTAAGAATCTTACCTTGAACCAAGATTGTAGTGTTTTTAAATCTAAATCACTAGAAAGCATTTTTCACTTTTATTTTTGTAACAGTTTCTGACTTTATCCTTTATACCTGATCTCACTTAAAATCTTTCCCTTTTTGCTTAAATAAACTTGGTTTACTTTTATTCTAAATCAACCTCACACTGTGTTTGACTTGAAGTGATTATTAACTCCAGTTAAAACATCAAGCTGCTGTGCTTTTGGCTCTTTAAAGAGACAATGGACCTTATTACTCCTCTGAATGTTGCAGGAGAGGGCTGGACATTCCAGGCAGATAGTTTTGGGGAAAATTAGGACTGGGGGTATGTTGGGGTCACTTGCCTAGTAACCAAGGCTGGTGGAGACCCGAGTGGGGCTGTGGTAATAACAAGCAGGTTCCTGGAGACAGAGTTGCTGAACAAGGGCTGCTCAACACACAGACACTCAGTGCATGCTTGTACACTGGCTGGGAGCATCCATACAGGGAGATACAGTGGCAGAGAATTTGAAGGGACTCAGGGTTACTGGACAAGTGATGACACAACCTCTCACTGGTCTGGGTTGAACCACAAATCATGACAACATCTTAGTATGTTGAGATCTAATGGGAGCAGTCTCACATTTTTCTCTCAGATCTGCTGACTGGCTAGACCAAAGTTCCTCTTGCATGCTGTTGTGCAACCAATCAGTCAAGTGTTGTTTTTCCTAAAGGAAGCCTTCCTGCCTACTCCCTGCCCGGCATGTGTAATAATTCCACAGAAAAATGTGAGATGCTGTGGTGCAACTCTCCGCTCTCAACAAATAGAGCCCTCCGTTTTTTAATATGTGTTCACTTCTATCTATGACAATTCCACTTCACTGACAAAGGGCTCTTTAGCCCCTCCCCTCCCAATTGTGGTCATCCTTATGTCAGACTTATGTGATAGCATATTGTGCCATATTTTTGTAGCTCCTAATAATGTGTGGAGTCACCGACAGTCGCGACATAGCATGATCGCTTCATCCCCATTCATAGGCAAATAAAAATGGGGTTTTAATCTTAACTGAGTTCCTTGTGCTGCTATTGTTCTTGGTAGCTGGTAAATAGTGTACAATACAGTAGTATGGAGATGGTCCATATAAACCAGTGACAGACTGTGAAGTAGTCCTCATATAGAAACCAATTTCTCTAAAACAAGAGGGTCATGCCAGTCAGGGTTTGTGTGGTCCTGTGGGACCAGATGCACGTCCAATTATGTGCAGAGCCACAAGCTAACTAACACTGGCTGGGGTTCTTTGCCTGGTTGGGTATTATAGATATGGATTCCAGAGTAACGTTTCAGCTCTGGCTCAACTCAAGCTTGGCTCAGGATCCAAACTGCCCCCGAACTTAAGGTGGTTTGGATCCAGCGTTTGGTTCTTCCCATTACAGAGGTGGCGACTGGCTGCCCAGGTTTGATCAGAATGTTACTTCTTCCAAAGTTGGGAGCTGGAGCTGTTTTGGTTCAGGTCCATCTCCAACCATAATACAAACCTGGTCAGATCTGATTATTGCCTGTGATCATTCAGTTTCTTATTTGTGGTTGGCTGACGGTGGTGTGTGTGCAGAAACCAAGAGCCTGATTCCCCTCTTGACGTAGTCCGAGGCAGGAGTAATCCGATTAACGTCAGGGGAGTTGTATCAAAGTGAAAGGAATGTGCTGAATCAGGCCCAAGGTGTTCAGTCAAAATTTCAGTGCACAACTGAAGCAGCTTCTTTGTTTGCTTGTAAGCTTGTGTGAACACCCACAATTACACACCCACGTGCAGTTTTCACCTAAAGCCTCCTGCTTTCTAAAGAGCTAAGGGTTTATTTTTTTTACTCTTCACCACCCAACAGTACACTCCTTCACTAAAGATCATTTAGGTTCACGGGACAAGTTTGCCTCTGGTGTAACTCCACTGACTTCAATGCAGTTACACCTGGGAGGATCTTGGCACAACAAGAATTACAGCCTTCAGGTACATGGACAGTCTAATGATAGTCTTTCCCTGCATAACATTTGCACAATGCTTTCTTGGAAGCACTAATTAACCTGTTACACTTCAAGCATTCCAACCAATGACATAATGCTCTGCTTAATTAACCCTATTAACTGTTAGTCTGAGAAACCTCATCAATGAGCCCCTAATCTGACTATGTATGTGACAAAACACTCTGTGGTTTTTGAAGGAAGAAAGCTATTGGATAGATGATTTTGATGTAGCTGCTGCCAATCACTTAAAAGGAGTGGGGTTTCCTAGTTTTGAAAAGTCTAAGGTCTGGTCTACATTACAGACCTATATTGGAATAACTGTATTGCTCAGGGGTATGAAAAATCCACACCTCTGAGTGACACAGTTTTACTGACCTAACCCTTCCATGTAGACAGCACTATGCCTACCACCTCTTGGGGAGATGGATTAACTACGCTGATGGGAGAGCTCTCTCCCACTGGCTTAGAGAGTCTTCTTTAAAGTGCTACAGCAGCACAGCTGCATCTTTTCAGATGCGCTGACGCAGTGTTTTCAGTTAGACTTGCCCTAGGTGTTTACTTATCACAAGAGTCCTTACTTAGTCCAGGAGTTCAATTGTCCCTCACCTCAAATGCCTTCCCATCTATGTCACTCAAACTCCTCCTTACCTGTCATTGTTATTTCTGGGCCAGGTTCAGCATACTGGTGAATCTGCTCCCACCAACCTCATTTTCAGTTCATGGATACTTCTTTAAAAGCGTCTGGTTCCCTGTCCCTACCACAGACAAGGAAAGCTGCAATTTGCACCAATGGAGAATACCTAGCTTTTGAAGCTCCCCTGGTGTAAATTGTAACTTTCCTTGTCTACAGTAGATGTTTGCACTTGGAGCAAACCATTTACTGGCTGCTGAAATCGAACCTAATTTCCATGATAGACAGGTCTTAACTTTTGAATCTCCTGTGATGTGTAGCAGATCAGTTGCTGACTGCCCATTGCATATTACTTTTTTACGCATTATTCAGCCATTGCTTCAGTGGTACCATTGATTTAGTTAGCTATAGTCATTGCACTTGTCTTAAGCTCTAGGCACTCTTGACAAGGGAAACATTCCTTCCATTCTGTTCTTTTCCTGAATGTATTAAACTAGTTTCTTAATTCAAAATATTCTCAGAAGGGGGATTTCAGTCTCCCTGATTCCCTCTCAGTTCAAGCCCTGCTTTCATCCTGTCAGAACTGGCAATCCAAGTGGAAAATATATGTATAAGCCTTCGGGGTAGAGTCTGGATTGTGATACACTCCAGGGGCCTTTGTGTCCAGCAAATGATGAATGGATCCTTCTGATGTAGTGTTTCATCTGTAACAGAGATAATGTTGATGATTACCTCTTACTTCAGCTTACTGATTATATTTAAGACCACAGTGTGCAAGAGAAACACAATGGAAACTGCCGACGAATAGAAATGACACATGGGGGGAGCTGGAGTATTTATTTATCTAAGACCTGATTTATTTATTTACTCGTTCAAGGCCTGTGAGGGATGTTCTGATGAGAGAAGACAACCAAAACTTCCCATCTAGTCCCCAATGGTTGGTTTCCAAAGGAGCTCAGACATAACTTAAATCTGCCTGTCCCACATAGTGCAAAAACCCAGTGAAGCACCCCTGCCTTCCCTCAGCGTGAATCTGCTCTAGGCTATAGATAGTGAGGTTGGTGCAGATAGGTACACTATAGACCTCGCTACACCAGCTTTAGTTAAACAGGTCCATTGATTCTATTGGCAGCATCATCCGTTTGCAGATAGCTGTATCTAGTTGGATTTGAATGATCAAAATTTTTATTGCGTGGATGAACCAACCAAACTTTCTATAAGCTGTACCCTCTCCACGGTAAAATATAATTATAGCTTATATATCTCATACAGTAGGATAGTTTACACTGAGTATTTAATGTTGTTACAGTGCTTTATTTTTTGGCGTTCCCACCTGTTTTCTTCCTTTTGAAATTAGGAGTTCGCTTCCTCTTTGTCTCCTTAGATTTTAAAACAATAAAGCTCAAGGGTTCTCTGTTTATACAGCCCTATATTTTTCTTTGCTTTTGATAACAGAAAAACATACAGCTGTTGATATCCACCTCTAAATTTAAAAAGCACAGGAATACCCCTGCGGTCCCCAGATAAGCACACACTTTTATTCATCCTTCTGTTTCTTTGAAGCATTTATAGGTCTCCTGTTGAGCAGTTAAATATATCATGTGATATGATGTGATTTAATCTGATTCACCTACTGTGATGTGCTGCCAATCTTTTAACAAAGGGGAATCCCATCAAATTTCCCCCTTAGCCTGTGATAAACTCTATGTAGCAGGGTTGCATGTATTCATACTTGTCAGGAGTTCTGAGGGACGGAGGAATCTGTCATTTATTCCTCACTTAAACAAAAAATATTTACTCATAATCATAACCAGTGATGTCCTCCCCTCACCCCCTCTCCCAGTCCCCACCCCATTTCTCTCATTGGTTTCCAGTCCCAGTCTTGTTTCTGGCTCAGTCAGTATCTGCCTCTCCATTATGCCCAGTTCTGAGTCTCCTTGCCCAGCAAGTCCCACCTGTCTATTCTCCTCCGACTCACAGTTCCACTCTTTTTACCCAACCAGTTCCAGCCTCCCATCCCTCCTGGTTTCCAGTCCGAGCCTTTCCTCCCACCAACTTTCAAACACAGCCCCTCTACAGTCCCAGTCTCGCCAGACTTTTTGTCCCAATGTACTCCTTCCACTCCCTCCTGGTCTGACTCCTATCCCTTCTGCATTCAAAACAGGCAGCTTCCTCCTGTATGATGCTTAGGCGTCAGCAGGGCAGTCACCGATAGTACAGGAGTGGCATGCTCCCTGGTGTCAGTTCTGGTGCCCAACCTCATCCTAGCCTGGAGCAGCTGGGCACAGCAATTCCAGGGAAAATTTGGCTTTGCTTCTCTAGCCCTGGGCTGGAACATGCTCAATTGCTCTGTGTAGATGGAACATGTGCAGGCCAGTCAGCACTAGGAGCTGTAACAGGATAGAGTATGCTCAGAGAGGACCAAATCTTCAGTGATTTTAGCTGCTAAACTATAAAGTCTACTGAGTACATGAGGGTGCTGATTTTTCATAGGCATATAAAATCTGGGTGGATTTTCATGGGACAGCAAAAGGCACATCCCTGACACAAAGATCACCTCTTCCTCCTTTCCCTGTCAGGCAACATTAATAGGCAATGCTATCAGCCCGCCCATGACAGAGAGCTTTTAAGGAGATCAGGGGGACAACTTCCTCAGTACCCAACACATGAGTCAATCTAGTGTATTGCAAAGGGAATATACTCTTTCTCACTGCAGAAGGATTTCTATGATCTTTGGGGATAAAAGTCATCCTTGGCAGAGATGATTTATCAGTATCCAGGCCATGGGTGAACTCAAGCTAAAGCTGTGAAACCACCACAACCCTCCCCTTCTTGAACACTGTACTATGTAATTATTTTAAACAAAGACACTGCCCATACTTGGTTTATGTGATCCAGAGTGCAAGGGAAGGTGTCAAAGAGAGCCGATAGTCTAGGTCTCATGTATGCTACTGCTGGAGCCATGCTGACCAGGATGGTGTTAGGTCATTTGTTTGCCAGTGTAGCCCAGTGGGCTAGTTTGCCTTTATTATAGGGGCGGCTCCAGGCACCAGTGCTCCAAGCACGTGCCTGGGGCGGCAAGCCGCGGGGGGCGGCCTGCTGGTCACTGTGAGGATGGCAGCCAGACTGCTTTCGGTGGCATGCCTGCGGGAGGTCCGCTGGTCCTGCGGTTTCGGCAGCAGTTCAGTGGCGGGTACGCCGAAGGTGCTGCAGGGCTGCCCAGAGGATTCAGGGGGCCTGGGGCAAAGCAATTTCGGGGGCCCCTTCTATAAAAAAAAGTTGCAATACTATAGAATACTATATTCTCGTGGGGGCCCCTGAGGGGCCCAGGGCCTGGGGCAATTTGCCCCACTTGCCCCCCGCTCTGGGCAGCCCTGAGGCGTGGGACCGTGGGACCTCCTGCAGGCATGCTGCCGAATCCGCATTACCAGCAGACCTCCTGCAGGCGCGCCGCCAAAAGCCGCCTGACTGCTGTGCTTGGAGCGGCAAAATACGTAGAGCTGCCCCTGATTTGTTATATTCACTGCTACTGTAGCCCAGTGGCCTAGCTTGTCTATTATATTGACTGTTTTGCATTATATTCAGCAGTAATGCAAGAAACCTATACGTCTGTATCCTGTAAGACATTAGCATCAGCAAGTTAGCATAAGGCTTGAGGCCTATGAACTTTGAACAGATAAACAGACCAATAGAAAACCCCAAGTATTTGGGGAGCTGAAAATAGAGGTTAAGGGGAAGTTCTGACCACCGCTACATAGGTACATGATTCAACCACAGAAATGCCCTGCCAACGAACTGACATAGATAACAGATACATGAGATACATCTAAGGTTAGCCTGCTTGCTTGCATATATATCTTATAAGGTTCTTATTTTCTTATGAGTTTAGTTATTTGTTTTATTATAATAGGTTTATATTAGAGTGAATTTTGGCTGTAACACAAGGGACCTGCAGGCCACATCCTGTATGTTGAGCTAAGGCAAACTTAGCATATATATGTTTGGGACCTTTCACCTAGATAGATGGTGAAGAGCTAAAGCATAAGGTCCATATCTGGCTATCCCCTTTAACATGGAGGATGCGTTAAAGCAGGTTGGCATGGGGGGCTTCCTAATTTCATACCTTTTTAAACTTAACAGGTACACCACAACTTGGAACTTGGAAAGACCCAAAATAACCAGTTAGGACAGAAATAACAAATGTGATACCTAACCACAAAAAGGCCCTGGTAACGGATGGATGTATATGATAATAAGTTGAGATCATTGATATACTAACATATAGGAAAAATACACCCCCAACATTAGTAAGGTGAGGAAATACAAATAAGGAAAAAGGCAAAAAAAACCGCTATTGAATATGTATATATTATATTATAGTAACATATTATAAAAGTGGCATCTCAGCCTAGGGGCGGAGGGAGAGAGAGATGTAGTCCTTTGGAGGTGCCAGAATGATGGCCACTGGTGATGATGGGGAAGGTGATGGTGATGAGGAAGATGATGGCTAACATGTCAGACTGTTCTACAAGGGATGGTGTGAGTATATGGATGTGCAAATGTATATTCTGTAGTATCTCTATCCAGCTACTGAGTTGGGGTGTTTGTGACTAAATGTATTAATGTGCTAAATGTTTTAATAAACTATATTTGTAAATATAAAAGATTCCTATAGTGTGAGTGTTGCAATGTGCTCATGACGGTTCCTAACTATATAATAATTTAAATAATACTGAGCCTGATCTTGGGGCAAGAACCTGTCAACCCTCAAAGTGATAACTGGGGATTCTTAAGTAATCAATATCATTAATATATAATTTAAAACACCAGCCAGTTCCTTAACACATTTTCCCAAGTCAGCATGGACAAGGACGAACTTTTTTACAAACCAGCTTAAAAAACCATGCTAGAGACTAGCTCCACCACTCTAGTATATCATGGGTACAATCCTGGCCATATTGAGGTTTGAGGTCAATGGAAGTTTTGCCATTGACTTCGCTACAATCATGACTTCACCCTATGTATATTTTAAAAAAATGAATTGGTCTATAACCGTTTAACTCTATCCACACTAGCCAGGAGAACCCTGTTACTTAGAGAGGAAGCATAGCCCAATGGTTAGGGTGCTAACCTGAGACTCCAGAGAAATACCTCATAGACTTTAAGGCCAGAAGGGACCATCATTGCAGACCGCAGAACCTCATCCACCCACTCCTGTAATAGACCCATAACCTCTGGCTGAGTTACTGAAGTCTTCAAATCATGGTTTAAAGACTTCAAGTTATAGAGACTCCACTATTTACACAAGTTTAAACCAGCAAGTGACTGTGCCCCATGCTGCAGAGGAAGGCAAAAGTCCCCAGGGTCTTTGCCAATCTGACCTGAGGGGAAATTCCTTCCCAACCCCAAACATGGTGATCAGTTAGCCCGTGAGCATGTCAGGAAGACCCACCAGCCAGACGCCTGGGAAAGAATTCTCTGTAGTGACTCAGAGCTTAAAACCCAGAACCTGCTTAGTTCCTTGCTCTGCTGCTGACTTCCTGTGTGACCTTAAGCAAGTCACTTAGTCTCTCAGCGACTCAGTTCCCTATTCATAAAATGGGGGTATTGTGAGGATAAATGGATTAAAGACTGAAGCATTCAGCAGTTGCAGTAATAGGGGCCATAGAAGAGAGACATTTAGCACCCTTATAGCAAAAAACATGTTTTTAATACAGTTCTGGCTAGCATTTGCTCTAGTGCAGAGAAGGTTTAGGTGTCTGATCCAACACAGGCAGAAGAAAGGGAAAGAGAAGGTGTCCTTGATGAGACAGGGAGAAAACCTCTAGTGGGGGACACTCATACGAGGCCAGGTAACAAAAGCCCAGTGGAATTACATCAGAGATAAATATGGCCCACAATGTCCAATTTATAGACAGGTCAAAATGGCCATAAGGATAGAAACCAAAATATTTTATGTAAAGCGCAATAGGTTGTATCTCTTACTGCAGTGATACCGATCTGAATCTCTTCATAGTCCTGTATCTGGCTCTCTTTTTGGTCTTGAGAGAAGTATCACAATTGTGCTGAGATGAATGCTGTGGCTGCTAGTGGGGGGTGGTGAAATAGCTCTCTTCAAACACAAACACATAGACATTGGTGGGTGGCAGTGACATTGACAGAACAAGCCTTCTCAAAAGTGGTGACAGATTTTGAGTGCCAGATTTCTCACCGATTTTTCTAAATAATATTGCTTAGAATGTAACATGAATGTGGCTGGGTTTTTTTGTTTTGTTTTGTTTTGTTTTCATTTTGTTTTTGTTTTTTACTGTATGAGCTCTTGCTTTATTAAAATTTGTTACATGCATTTCTGTATCCCAAATACAAAACATAATTCTTTTGTGGCTCTCTGAGAACCTGTTTGATGAGAAGTGACGCTCTTGCTCTTCAAGATTGAGTACCACTAGCTTACAGTACGATACTGTTCATTCCATTTGTGCACTAAGGCACTATTCCAGCAAGCACTTATGCAAATACCTATCTTTAAGCATGGGAATAGTCCCTTTGACTTCCATTGTCTTTGAATCAGGCCTTACTAGAATTGTTCAGCTTTCTTTCCTATTCCTTGTGCCTTACTTATTCATGGGGGGCTTGAGCCTGAAGGTGCTGAACTCCTTCCACTTCCATTCAACACACTGCTTATAGGCAGAAAAAAAAGCCACTTCCTCTTACTACCTCTAATGTAAACCTGCTCTCATTTCAGCTTTTTATTTTTGTTGCACTTCTATGTAATTTTCCTTTGAGTCTCATGGGCTGGAGGGAGCAGGAGCAATTGTAGTAGTAAATATTTATATTATGGAAGCACCAGAAGGCTTGAATCAGGATTGAGGGCCCACTGTGCTGGGCATTGTACAAACATGGAAAAGAGACAATCATTGCCCTGAAGGACTAGTCTAGTCTGTATAGATTCTTAGGCCGTGCTCTCCACCGTAGTATCTGAGGGTTTGCAATCTAAAGACACAATCAGAGAAGGGGGTAAGGGATGTGGACACAACATCCAAGCAAATGAATCTGGGGAAGAATTGACACTGCTTTGTTAGTTACATGTAGTGTAGGTTGGTTGGTTTGTTTTTGTTCTAAATTGGGGTTAGAGATAGGAAGAACAGGAGAAGGGGAAGAGGAATAGTGACATCTTGTTGCTTGTCTAACCATGATCAGCAGACTGGGTTTTGTTGGCATCATGGTGAGGTCTTCTCTGCCTTCTATTGCTCATCTTCAATATTTTCTTCAAGATTCCTGCCAACACTTAAAATAGTTAGTTATTTTGGGAACCTGTAATCATTTTCTTTTCTGAAATCCTGAGATTACCCCGGGGTCCTGTCCTTACTTCTAGTATTTCTTTGATCTGCTATAGTACATGGTATCTAATGTACAACACATAATATCTCTACACTGTCTACTTATCTTTGCACCATCAGTAGAATGCATTCAATAGACATGAGCCCAGTTTTGCAGATGTTTGCATCTGAGTCAAATGAGTTATTTTGAAAGAAAAAGAAATCCTTTCTGGCAGAGAACTACTAAAGAGCATTGGCTCAGGATTTTCTGGCTCTGAGTGGACTCTTTCTACAAAGTGGTGTTATAATATCATACCTAAAAGATAGTAACTTGGCAATTGATGGAAAAGTGTATTGTTGAGCTTAATGAACATTCATCAGGCTCATTTAATTGATTTCTGTAAAGGAGACCTTTACAAAGCAAATATAATGATTAATCTCGTTAGTGCTTCAGCTAATATGCCTAAATTGTGTTTGGATACCAATATATCAAGCAAATATTTGTACGAGATATGTATTTCATTAAGCACTCAGCTGAAATGTACAAATTAACATCTTTGACTGCAAGGTCCTTGTTCTCTAAAGTTATACTTTACGGCTGAGATTTTCCAATACAGATGTTTAAAGTTAGGTTCCTAAATAGGTGACTTGATTTTCAAAAGTCCTGAGCACACAGCAGCTTCTGTTGAATTCATGCACTTACTGGGTTACTGCATGTAGTGCTTAAATATTTGGTAGCTCATATGGCAGAATGTGAACTCTTGCAAACTGGGCGCTCCATGGCATAGTCTAGTGAACAAGTCTTTCAGAAATTGCTGCCATTCAACTTCTAGTCTCACCGTTTTCCCCCAATCCTGAATGCCACCATTGAGCTTCCAGTGGACAATGAGCATATGAAAAATATTTGCATAAAATCATGTCCTAGGCCCCAATCCTGCAATGATGTCCACTTGAGCAGACCTCTGCACCCACTCAGAGAGCCCCATTGAGATTTGAGCTTAGGGCTTTATCTTGCACTCACTAAAGTCAGTAGTATAGTTCTAGTCCATTTCAGGACTGCAGGATCAGGCCCATAATGAGTAGCTGGCTAATTCTAGCTCAACTAAGGTGACAAGATAACTGCTTAAACATCAAGGTATTGAACTGTCCATGTCTGAGGTCACTGTTATATAAGCCCATACTATATGGATTGCGTAAGTGTGAATGTGTGTTGAATCTGACTAGTAGGCATGTGATGGGGATGTAGAAGAGAAAGTGGGGAGCTACACTTAGGGGGTTCCCATCCCCTGTGAAGGCACGCCATTATCTCTTATTATTGCTGCTATAGAAAGGTCCTAGTCACAAATATTTGGGAGTATTCAGATTCAGGGGTTTGGCTCAAAGCCCTCTCTGTTTGATAGGAGTCTTGCAGTGGCAGACTAGATATGATACCACCCTAAGGTGGTAATTGCTTGAAGGTTATGCATGAATATGAGAAAAACTAGCTGAATTGCCAGTCTAACAGTATTATTACACCCTATATGTAATGGAATTGGGAGGCTGTGATAGGCTAATTGTGGATTTCAATTTCCATACATTACATGTAGAGATAAAAATGAGATATAAAACCACGATTTGTTAAGATTAATTTAATTACAGATTTTGTGTCACCTATGAAAACACTTCACTGTGAGGCAATTTTTGGAATAAGGGGACATTTTGAAATTAAACATCATACATTTTAAAAAACATATACCTTTACCTACAGTTTGTTGTCAATAATGTTAACAATTTAGATTATTCAAATAGATTATTTTTTAAAAAATCGACTCTTCCTTTTCCCTATTTGTCTTTCTTAACTTTTTTGCATTTTTTTTTCAGCGTGGACAATGAAACTAGACTAGTCATTATTCCTCTTATTTAAGATTCAGTTTCTAGTCAATATTATTTTCAGGTTCTTATACCTTTATTCAAAGCTGCAAACTGCACAGATATTTCTGTGTTTCGTAAGACAATATTTAATTGGAATGGGGAAAAATCAGGGAAACACTTCTGCAGTTGTAGGTTTTGCCAAAGCTTGTTTTATAAAACCAACATTTTGACACGACAATGCCTCTTTAATTTGAGCAATCTGTGACTCATAATTGAAAAGGAGCTTTCTGGAGAGGACTCAGATAGGCTGAAGCTCACTATTGTCTATTTAGCTACTAGCATTTAGCTTTAGTATTTAGCTACTTCCGTAAAATTCCTTGTGGAGTGGTGGTTTCTAAGCCATTAGTTTGATTAGATGTTTGGGAGTCAATTTCCCTTTCGGTGCTGTCTTGCAGGGGGATCACTAATTTAAAACAGTTATTTGATTCAGACTGGTTGTGTGCTAGTATAAGTGGTGCATTGTCACTTTAAATATTGAAGCTATTGCTCTTTCAGTGTAATTGCTATTTACTGGCAATTCTTCATTTGGAGTTTTACTAAGCACATGTGCGAATTTTAAATTGGATAAGTGAAAAACGCTAATTGACTATCCTGGTACTCAACTATAACAACACCTGGGCAAGGGGCTTAAGGGTCCCCCCCCACCATTTGTGAAAGAATGGGGAAAGCTAGTTCAGGGAAGAGATTTAACTATTAATGAATAGTAGGAAAGTGTTGTAAGGGGGACTAACTACTTGGGGAATGTATGAACTTGTCTTGGCTAATTCTGAACCCACGCTAACACTGTGGGTGTGAACATTCCACTCAAACTCCAGTGTTACTGGGTTTGGCCTCTGCTTAGGAGAGACGGAGAAAAGAGACAGAGGAAACAATCCAGGGAAAAATTAGAGTGAACAGTAATACGGAGAAACTTGAAAAAGGATCAGAGATGGGGGAGAATAGAGAAAATTGTAATGGAAAAAACAAATGCAGTAAATACACTGTATGGAGGACCCTCCACTTTTGCTAGCCTGGTTGCTGGTGGGAGAAGCTCTTCTATTCTAAATTATTAGAAAAGCTTTCGCCTGGTCCCAAAAATATAAAGATTGAAATTAATCTGCCTTAGAAAACCATGAGTTTAAATTAGATGGTAGTGGAGTTTGCAGATTTGCCTGGAGTCTTCCCAAAACAATTAGAGATTTTCAGACACTCCAGCTCCACAGGGATCACCCATCTCTGGCAATGACTTCCTATTCTAGTAGCTTAACTGTAGTCTGATCAGTTTGATTGTACCTTTTATAAAAACATATAGATATACAGATCTCTGGGCTGGCACTGCAGGTTACAATGGTCTTATTACATTTTCCTCTCATCGTCACATTTTGCAATTATATACAATTGATGTTTTAGTTCCCTGCTGGGTCCTCAAATGATTTTTCTGAATATTCTTGGGACACCTTAGTATTCTTTAATTTTCTGCAGTGGTAGCTGTTGATTAACACTTAGGACCTGAACATTTCCCTAGTTCAATCTATGTAGGTACTTGCATGGCCTTCCCATAGTATCTGAGCACTTCACAATCATTAATGGATTTGTCATTATAACACTCCTGTAAGGTAGGGAGGCATTACCCCCATTTTACAGGACGGGGACTGAGGAACAGATTAGATTAAGGCTGTTGCCTGAGATCCTATAGGAAATCTATAGCAGAGCTAGGAATTGGATCTGGATCTCCTGACTCCCAATCAAGTGCCCTAGACCAGAATTTCTCAAACTGGAGTCCTTGGACCCTAGGGGTCTGCAAGGGTACTCCAGGGGGTCCGTAGGCCCCAGTGATCAATTCCTCCCCCTTCCTTCCAGCACCTCCTGCACGCTGGGGAACAGCTGTTCCCTGGCATGCGGGAGGCGCTGGGAGGGAGGAGCAGGGACAAGGTGCGCTCAGGAGAGGGGGTGGAAAGAGGCAGGGAAGAGTGGAGTGGGGTGGGAAGAGGTGGGTTGGGGGAAAGGATGGAGTGAGGGCAGGACCTGGGGCTGAGCGGGGGGGGGGATTTGAGGGTCCCCAAAACATTTTAAATCAAAATGGGGATCCTCGGGTTGCTAAAGTTTGAGAACTGCTGCCCTAGACCATTTTTGCTGAAACTCTTAAAAAAAAAAAAAAACAGTCTGAGGCAAACCACAGCAGCAAAATGTTCAGCCCAACGAGTTGAAGTTTGATATGCTTACAAGCAACTGAAAACAGGGTTGTAGAATGGGAAATGTTGGGAAATCTTAACTACAGGCAGTGCTACCAGCATTTACCTCCTGTAGCTGTCAAAGTGCACTGCATAGGAGGATAGATCTCACTTTCTTCATTTTCCAGGTGAGGGAGTTGATGTACAGAGAAATGAAGTGACTCATCTAATGTCAAACAGCAGATCATGGGTAGAAATGGAAATAGACCCAAGATCCCTTGAATCCTAGTTCAGTGCTGTTTCCACTGGGCCACATGAAAATAATGCACTAACTCATGTCTAGTATACCTCTGTGTGCACACAGACTATGAATTATTTTGTATTAGTTGCCATACTTTTGTGCAAATATTTAATGAAGCCCTGTTGCAGTGCATAGGCTCAAGGACACCAACTTATTTCCTGACTTTTCTCTGATTTAATAATCTCATTTTTAGCATCGACATTACCACTTAGGAGTGGGGTCATGTAACTTGGAAGAGCCAACCATAAGGATGTGGAGGAAAGGTAAGAGACCAGTATGTTTGCATCAGGAGCTCTTTAATGAACTGAAAATCAAAAAGGAATCATACAAAAAGTGGAAATAAGGACAATTGCTAAGGATGAGTATACATGAATAGCACCGGCGTGTCAGGACACTAGCAAGGCGAAGGCACAAAATGAACTACAATCATTTAGGGACATAAAAGGCAATAAGAAGTTCAATAAATACATAGAAAGTATGAGAATGATGAAGGAAAGCATAAGCCCATTACTTAAAGGGGAAGGAGAGCAAGTAACAGATGACACAGAGAAGGCTGAAGTGTTTAAGGCCTTTTTTGCTTCAGTCTTCAATAAAAAGGTTAATTGGGACCAGATGCTTGACACTATACACGTTAACAACCAGGAGCAAGGATCTATGGCCAAAATAGGGAAATAACAGGTTAAAGAATATTTAGAAAAGTTAAATGGGAAGAGACTGTCTAGGAAGGAGTATGACAGAAAGGGATCTAGGGGTTATAGTGGACCACAAGCTAAATATGAGTCAACAGTGTGACGCTGTTGCAAAAAAAGCAAACATGATTCTGGGATGCATTAACAGGTGTGTTGTGAGCAAGACACGAGAAGTCATTCTTTCGCTCTACTCTGCGCTGGTTAGGCCTCAACTGGAGTATTGTGTCCAGTTCTGGGCACTGCATTTCAAGAAAGATGTGAAGAAATTGGAGAGAGTCCAGAGAAGAGAACAAGAACAATTAAAGGTCTTGAGAACATGACCTATGAAGGAAGGCTGAAAGAATTGGGTTTGTTTAGTTTGGAAAAGAGAAGACTGAGAGGGGACATGATAGCAGTTTTCAAGTATCTAAAAAGGTGTCATAAGGAGGAGGGAGAAAACTTGTTCACCTTAGCCTCTAAGAATAGAACAAGAAACAATGGGCTTAAATTGCAGCCACGGAGGTTTAGATTGGACATTAGAAAAAAGTTCCTAACTGTCAGGGTGGTTAAACACTGGAATAAATTGCCTAGGGAGGTTGTGGAATCTCCGTCTCTGGAGATATTTAAGAGTAGGTTAGATAAATGTCTATCAGGGATGGTCTAGACAGTATTTGGTCCTGCCATGCGGGCAGGGGACTGGACTCGATGACCTCTCAAGGTCCCTTCCAGTCCTAGAATCTATGAATCTATGTATTTAAGTCAGCAGGGCCTCATGCAGTGCTTAATTTGTAACAAAAGAGGTGCCCAGGCTCAAGCAATTAGGTGCTGGGGCTCAAGCAATATTTTTACTTTCATAACTGAGGCAACAAGCCCAGAGGTGCGGGGGCTATGAACTGCCAAGCCTAGAGATGCCTGGGCTCAGCTCTGGCAAGCCCCAGCACAAATTAAGGACTGGCCTGATGAAATTCACCCTGGAGTACTTAAAGAACTAGCTGAAGTGATCTCTGTACCAACATCAATTATCATTGAGAAGTCATGAAGGATGGGTGAAGTCTAGAGGGTGAAGAAGAAGATCTTATCTTCAGAAGGGGGGAGGAAGGCTGTATGGTCCCTGAGTCTTCCTAACTTTGGTACCGGGAAAGATACTGGAACAAATGATTAACCAGCCAGTTTGTTCAAACGTAAAGGATAAGAAGGTGATAAGTAGTAGCCAACATTGATTTGTCAAGAACTGATCATGTCAAACCAATTTAATTTCCCTCTTCAAAAAGGTAGATGGCCTGGGGGGAAGCAGTAGACATGATATATCTGGACTTTGGTAAGACTTTTGACATAGTCCCACATGACATTCTGATGGACAAGCTAGAGAAATATGGTCTGGATGAAATTACTATAAAGTGGTTGCATAACTTGTTGAAAGATTGTGTTCAAAGAGTAGCTATCTATGGTTTATTGTCAGACTGGGAGGATGTATCCAGTGGGTTTTCTTTTGGGTCCAGTGCTAGTCAATATTTTCATTTGTGACATGGATAATGGCGTAGAAAGTAAAATGATAAAATTTGGGATGACATCGAGCTGGGAGGAGGTTGCAAGCACTTTGGAGGACAAGATTGAAATTCAAAAAGCTCTTGATAAATTGGAGAATTTTTCTGAAATCAACCAGATGAAATTCAGGAAAGAGAAGTGCAAAGTACTACACTTAGGGAGGAAAAATCAAATGTACAAATATAAATTTGGATATAACTGGCTAGGCAGCAGGAAAGCTGAAAAAAGATCTGGGGGATATAGTGGATCACAAATTGAATATGAGTCAATAGCATGATGCTGTTGCAAAAGAGACAGACACATGTTATTGTGGGATGTATTAACAGGAATGTTGTATATAATTGTTCTGCTCTACTTGATACTGGTAAGGCCTCAGCTGGAGTACTGTATCCAGTTTTGTACACCACACTTTAAGATGTGGACAAATTGGAGAGTGTCCAGAGCAGAGGAACAAAAAATGATAAGAGGTTTAGAAAACCAGATTGGGGAGGAAAGATAGAAAGAACTGGGCATCTTCAGTTCAGAGAAGAGAAGGCTGAAGGGGGAAATAACAGTTCTGAAGTATGTAAACGTTTTTATAAAGAGGATGGCGATCAATTGTTCTCCATGTCCATTGAGGGTAGGACAATGACTGAATTTGCTGCAGGGAGATTTAGGTTAATATAAGGAAAAACTTTCTAACTATAAGGATAGTTATGGACTGAAACAAGATACTTAAGGAGGTTGTGGAATTCCTGTCATTGGAGGGTTTTAAGAAAAGGTTAGACAAACACCTGTTGGGGATGATTTAGGTACACTTAATCCAGCCTCAGAGCACGGGGATGGACTAGACGAACTCTTAAAGTCACCAGCCCTACATATCCAGGATTCTACATTCTGATTAGCTGTGGCCCCAAACTTAAAGTCCAGGTTCAATATCCCCCCACCCTTCCTGTCCCCAAACACTGGAAAAATTTGAATTGGGATCTGAATTTTGTGGCTTTGGCTCATCTCTATGTATGATGAAGAAATTCAGAATCAATAAATCCATTTATTATGAATTGCTGTAAGCAGGATTTAGCAATAACTTGCATGGAAATAGTGGGAAGTCATATAGTGTGTGTGCATGAGTGCATGGTTTTTATCATGTGTATTCTGACAGTACCTGAGGATCAACCAAAAATAGGGGCGCATTGTGGTAGGCCTGTAGAAACAGAGTGGCAGACGTTCCCTGTCCTGAAGAGGTTGCAGTCTGAATAGACAAGACATAATGTGGAGGAAGGGGTAGAACATACAAGCAGAGTGAGCAATGGGATGGTAGCAAACACCATGTTAGTTCCATGCTTTTGTTTTTGGATGGTGTCACGAGTTGCTCGGCCCTCTGAGGTAAACTGGGCTCAGCCTAGTGCATGACTTGGAAACTATCCCTCAGCCTCATTGATAAGCTGGGGACATAAAGGCTAATTAGTGACCCTAGCTAACTATTGTGGGGCATAATTAGAAAGACTGATCCCAGCTGTGATGGTGAAGCAGGGAGACCACTACTTAAATAGAGCTGGGCACTCAGAAGGAGGAGGAAGACTCTGGAGAGAGGAACAAGTGGGAGTTCCCCTCTGGGAAAAGACTGAGAAAGTCAGGATGAGGCAGCGGTCCACTGGGAGCAGGGTAAGTGCCTTCGAGTGGACCGTTATGTGACTTGGCCAGAGGCCGAGCCATAGAAGACTCAGAGGAAGCGTCAGGAGAAGATGCTGGTTACGGCTGGCCATTGCAGGGCCAAAGAAGTGGCCACCAAGGGATGAGTGAGGCAAAGTCCACGCAACACCACGTCTGTGCACAGGGGGTGCCCTAGAGTTGAGGAAATGAGCTTACTCTGGGATGGGGAGGGTTGAAGTAAACAGCCACTCAGGACACAGAAAGTACAGCAAATGTAGAAAGTTCTCTGAACATCCAAAGGTTCTTGCTCTGGCTGCTTCTGCCTGTACTGGTTGGATCCTCTCTGCAGTTTCCCCCCAAAAGCTGCCTGGTGATGGAGGGAAGGGACCATCTGGGTCCTAGTGCCCTAGAGTGTGGCAGTGTCCCTTGCACAGTTCTGGATGCAGTGGGGTGGTGAGAGAGAGGGGTGTCCCCAGGCCTGGTGACCCTGTTTTACTTCTTCTCCACAATGCAGCAGGTCCCTGCTTTGGTTGCTTCTGCTCCCACTGGCTGAAGTATGCAAGTATGTGATATGAGTCATAAAAGACCAACAACATGGGAATTAATAGTTTTTATGAACTAAATTAACTGAAGTCACTATTAGAAATGTTTCTAACATCTCAAGGGGAAGAGTAAATTCCATATTAAGCAGCAGTAGAGATTTCTTGATGTATTTTGAAGTGCTCCCCCTTTTAAAAATCAGAAAAGAGAACAAAGAACATAGATTCCAAATAATAAAATGTTATGAAAGAAACCCATCATCATCAGAAAACATTTTGTACCTTTCCCTATCCGTGTGCCATGAGCCCCAGAATGGCACTGTAAGTGCTTAAATGCTCTTTTTTCTTCATTGACTTAGTGTCTTTTATGTGTTGAGTGAATGAAGATCCTTGTAAATTACAAATAAATAAAAAGCATGCCGACTCCCAGCTGTCAGCTTTCCCATTACCTCACCTGGTTATAGTCAAAATATTTATATGAAGCAACCTATGTGTATCTCAGGGTATAAATGGGACTAGATACAAACCCATAAATATTCTGCCTCACATTTATAACCTTAAACCAATCACCACATATAGGGTGAGCAAGAAATTCCCCTTCCTCCTCCACCATGCTGGCACTGTTCACCTTCTTCTGGAGTACTGAACAGAAGTCCTCTGTCTCTGGAGTCCTTTAGGCTCAGGCAGTTTGTATCATGACAGATTGCAGGGGGTGAGCACTGGTAGATGTCAGTCCTCTCCCTCTCCTATTGCCCATATGTATATGTTCATAGAAATTAAAGATGGAGGAACTTTATCAGATCAAATCTATCAGACCTTCTCCTGTGGGCCAATGTAAGATTGTTCTCTGCAATATATGGTTCTGATTTTTAGTGTCACAAGGAATAGGACTTCCCTTGATCACCTTGGGAAGCTCTTCTGAAGCTGAGCAGATGTCAGTGTCAGGAAACTTGTTTCTGATTTTTATCCTAATTTTCTGACTTTACTCCCAATTATATTCAGTTGTGTGGCATCTTACATAATAATAAATCATCCCCATCATCTCCTTCCACACAACCCTCAAAACTCGCACAGCATTTGGGGAGCTGCATCCCCACTGCATTCAACCCTCTCTTCAGTTTGAGGCTGGCTGAGATGTGGCCAGCCATGGCTGCATAAGCCAAGGATATGACGTTAAACTAGCCCTGTGGCTCAATGGTCAGATGCACCAATGGGCTCGCTCTCCACCTCATTTCAGCCACCACCCCCAGCACTGGTAGCAAGTTTGGCTCTGGTGCTTTGCTGATGTTAGCTCCTGGGTGACTGCATTCTGTGAACATATTGATAGGGTCCTACAGAGCATATATGGAGAATTAATGCTATTTGCTTGCTGTGTGTTTGGTAATGGATGTATTGCATTGAAGCAGCTATTCTCCAGCTCCTCCTTCTGTCCAACTGTCCATGCTCCCCTTGGTCTTCAATGCAGGAGCTCAGCTCTAGTTTTGCAGAGGTAATAAAGTGGCTGTGTAGTGGTGAGCTACCACTCAGCTGCATATCCCTTCTGCTTTTACTCTGCCCCTCTTCCACGGGATTCCCATGATCTGTCTCCATTTCATGAACAGTTGTAGGAAACATTTGTGTCACATGGTGCTTCAGGATGGCCTGGTGTCTGCTTTTTATATGACTTGTTAAATGAAGTGTTTTATGGGTTTTTAACCAATTATTTTAGCTTCCACACTTGGGGATCAAATCTTAGGTCCTTATAAGATGTTACCCAGGCAAATTCCTATTGCAGTTTGTGGGTGTTTGCCAAAGATAGGAGCATAAGCTTTGACCTATGGAAGGAATGTGGTCTGCAAATTACTGAACTGTTTCTGTGTGGATTGTCCTGTGTATGATAGCATCTGCCAGAGAAGGTAGTGCCCAAGGCCCCAGTCGGGTTTGGGGTTCCATTGTGCTACATGCTGTACAAACACCAACAAGAGATTATACTTGCCCTGAGCCAGGCTTGCTGATATCTCAGTTCATTTACAGAAAAGAGAGAACAGGGAGGTCTGCAACTGCTTCTCTGTGTCGCCCACATCCTCATCTCAGAATATCGAAATGTGCATCTTTGCATTTCTGGAGTGAAAGGGCTGTGAAAGGTTTGCCTAGAAAGATATCAATAAGAAGGCTTGAAGCATAGTTACAGTGATGTCAAGTGACTGATCTTCACAAGATATTGACACCTGGCCATCTACATGAAGGTGGTAGACTTGGGCATCTCTATAATGAACGATGCATGCAGTTTTTTGGAAAAAGTTATATATATATATAAGGAGAGAAACTGCAACTTTTTGCCCTTTTTTAAAACAGCCTTTTAAAGTCTATTTTACTGATTACTGATCAAGCCTTAGTGTTAAAATGTGTATTTTCCTTCCCAGATTCAAATTTTTTAATTGATCTACATATTGTAAAACAGTGGGTCTTAGAGAGATGGAAGAAAAGGAGATACAGGTAGTAGAAAATAATACACTGAGGAGAATGGCAGGCAAGCAGAGGGTAGACAAAGTGACGCTGGAATAAATTAGAAGGAAGATAGGTCAGAGAGTGCACTTTTGAGGTGGGCTGGACATGTGATCAAAATGGGAGAAGAACGACCAGCAGAGAACACATGGGAGAAAGAGGACAGTAAGAAAAGATATGGTAGATGGAGGACATGATGGAAAGACTCTGTCAAGAGAAGTTTGAGGAGAAAAGGACTGAAACTCCAAGACCTATGAACCCATGCAATGGACCGGAAGGAATGGTGAAGATTGTGGGCACTTTCCACCCTTGTAAACAGGAAAAGGGGTTGAGAAGTGAAGTGATATTGTAAAGTGGGTTGCTGGTAGCTTAAAATGATCTTCCTGCTCAAGTACTGGTTTGGATCTGATGACAAAACATGCTAAAAAAAATTTTGGTCTTCTGAAATCATTCTGTTCTTGACAAGTCTTCACTAATGCATGGTAGAAGATGCTAGGTGTCTGACAACTCTAATGAGTTTGTCATCAATAACAGGCTAAGCATTGAATTTGCTATTAGTAGGCATTAGCAGTTGCACTAAAATGAGATCACAAGGCTAGTCCATGAGATGATTTTCCACTGCAGAAATTCTGCCAATGCAAACATAATGAACAGTATTAAAGAAGTAAAACTTTACTTTATGGCCTGACTCTTTTGATCAGCAAAGCTTTGCATATTTTTTCTCAACCATGTAGAAAAAAATGTATCCAGCAATGGAAAAAGCTCTTAGTGAAAATGATGGAAGCCCCATCTTTAAAATTATTAAAATACCAGAAAATATAATTGTGGGGAACCATTCTGTGTGGGGAGGAAAATGGATCAGATGGCATGAGAGAAATAGGAAAAGCCTGTAATTCATTTGAACCTTGAAAATTTCTTTGAAACTTTTTCCCCACCAGACAGGGCCGGCTCTGGCTTTTTTGCCGCCCCAGGCAAAAAAGCCTCCCGCCGCCCCTTCCCCCCCCAGCGCGGCAGGGGAGGGCGCCGAGCCCGGCTGTGGGCCCGCTCTCCCTGACCGGCCGGAGCGCCGAGGGGAGGGCGGCGAGCCCACCGCGGCTCTGCTGGCGGCCGGAACCCCGGGAGGAGGGCGGAGAGCCCGGCCGGGGCTCCGCTCTCCCCGGCGGCCAGAGCGCCGGGGGGAGGGCGGCGAGCCCGCTGCGGCTCCGCTTTCCCTGGCAGCCGGAGCCGGAGCGCCGTGCCACCCCCCTCCAGGTGCTGCCCCAAGCACAAGCTTGGTGGGCTGGTGCCTGGAGCCAGCTCTGCCACCAGATAAACAGTAGGGAGGGAAACAAACAACATACGGAGGCAGATTAAGGTGAGGTCAGTGCAATGCATCCTGCATGGTTACATGGGCACAACAGAGCAATAAATAAGAGGCAGAATTAGTGGAAGCAGCAAAGTATGACCACTGCAATTTAACCGCCTGCTGACAAGAGTCTGCATGGGACTGTTGGAGGTGGGGGAAAGGGACTGTTCCAGGCTAGTGGGCACAGGGCTGGGAGCAAGGACACAAAATTATTTGGGCTGGGATCCACCAATAGTGATTGTTGGTCCCTGCCCACATGTTTTGTTTAAAAAACAACATGGAAATTGGTTGTAGTGATCATCTTTTATAAATAGCAGATTCTTCTAGCCAAAGCCCTATTCACTTGCTCATTATAACAGCCATATGGACTAGAAGACTTCTGGTAATAAGAATCATCCTTGGAAGAAACAAAACTAGCTGATTGCCAGTAAATAAACACTTCCATGCAAATGCCATATGAATTATGTCCGTCCTGCCAGGTATTTCTATAAAATGAGGATACGCCCTGTTTTTGCTTTGCATGCCAGCTGGAAATTATATCTCTCCACCAATAGAAAGGATGCCTAAAAATGTATCATGCATCTGGAGAACTTGGTGATGAGTTCCTGGATTCCGAGCAATGAAAGCTGAGATGAAACAATAGGAAAGTGAGGAGCCACTTGTGTCAACACAAAGAAATAGAAACTGATTAACATATGTCATGGAAATGTGTGGCAAAACGTATAAAGAGGCTGACTACTACTCAGGTCATCACTTTTCTAGTCTGGCTCCCCACTCTGCATGAACCTTAAGTGAAAGAAAATGAGTGACTTTTTGACAATGGATGTATTTAATAGACCAACCAGTTTGGATAACAAGAGGGGGATCTCTTAAACCATCTTCACTTAAAGCTCGAACTAAGCTTGCCCTGAACGTTTTTGAGGTTACCAGTTGCATTAACTTTTTCATCCCATTGTCTTTCATTGATTGTGTAGCCCTCTACTTGTTGGTTGTGGGCAGGAATGGAAATAGAAAGGCCCATATTCTGGAAGGATAGTTGTGGTGTGTCCAGCCTGACAAAGTTGTGGAAATGCCATAAGCCCCCACACCTAACTTTGTAGAAACTTGGGGCAAATTTCAAAAGTGAGTCTACCTTGGTGTAACTTGCATTCCAAAGAGAGAAGAGTAGCAAGGAAAACAACTAATAAAAGGACCAACCCTTACCTTAATGTATGTGCACATTGTTAAACCTCCTCCTGCCAGCTCCTCAGTGTGTAGGCCAGCCCATTCATAGCTTTTGCTGTGTAAATCTACTATGTAAATTATAGCAGTTTAACCTCCATTATATATTGCTAAATGGGTGTAAGTAGGTATAAAGGAGTATAATTTGATTTTTCTTCTTTTAAAGGGAGATTAAGGGCTTGTCTGCAGGGACACTCAGAACCTGTCAACACTTGAAACACTACCTGTCCAGATGGGAGGGGTTCTCCCTACCCCAAGATGCAGTAGCCATGTTGACGGAAGAATTCTTCCATTAACCTAGCACTGTCTACGCTTGGGGGAAGGTGGTTTACCTATGTTGCTCAGGGGCATGGATTTTTTCACACTCCTGAACAATGTAGCTGGATTGAGCTACTTTTTAAATCAGGCCTCTGGAAAATTAACCTGAATTAACTAAAGGTGTAGATTTAACGTGGATTAGTGAAACTGAGTTAACACCCTGTGTGAATGCTCTTATTCGGAATTAAAGTGGCCTTAATTCAATTTAGCTTAGTTCAGTTCCCAAGCGACATAGTGAATTATGCTAAATTGAATTAAAGCCACTGAGTAAGAGCATCCACACAGAGGTTTAATGCAGTTTCACTAATTTACTTGAAATGTTAATTTGGATTAATTTTCCTGAATATCTGCATGTAGATAAGCTGTAAATTAGTGTAAGGCATTGTTAGACTCCCTTATATTTCACCTCTGAATCTGATCTGTGAAGTTAAGTGCCTGGGCTGAAATCCTGCCCCCACTGCTTTTTTACCATGGACTTCAATAGTTAGGATTTCATACCTGAACTTCTGGGTGCTTGTCCAAATTGAACCTACAAGCACTTTAAGGATAATAAGTTGTCCAAACAAATAACCAAACTCTAATGTATTTCAAGAACCTCTCCCACATCCTCTAGTCTCCTCTAGTAAGGCGTATATCAGTTTGTACAATATTTAGAATGCTTATAAGAATATTGAAAAATAAAGTAGAGAAAATATTTAATGTATGTATTAGTCTCTTGTCTTGAGGAGGGAATCTGCCTCTGTTTCAAATTGCAGGCATATCATAAAATGCTGAGATTGGCATGAGCTATGCATTTTTTTTCCCAGGGGAGCATAAAACCCAAGTCTCTTGTTTGCACATAATTATTCCTGCCCTCAGGTTGCAGCATCTTATGCACACAGCTGCATTGTGAACATTTTTCCAAGTTTATTTAGTACAGAGTGCATGTACTTTACATGTCCGAGCTGGGAATGCTCCTGTTTCAGCTGACTCCCCTGCTTTGGGGTATTGTACAGCACTCAGGTGACTCAGTGAAAGGCAATCACACAAGCCTGGGAAGACAGGGAGCTTACTTAATCACATTAGAAAAAGAGAGAAAAGAGCCCAGCAGAGGACAGAGCTGGCCTCTGAGCAGAGACAGAGTCTGTCAGCAGACAGAGAGTACTACAAAAGGCAATGGAAAGAGGCTCCGGGGGCTGCATTTTACAAGAAAATATCAACACACATTTAATACAGACACTTAAACTCTTCTAATTCACCTTGAATTTGAGTCCAGATCCATATTCAAGCACCTGATTAAGGGGCCTGATTTTTATAAGTGCAGAGCACTCAGCAGCTCCAATTCTGAGTCTGCTTGCGGGGATGGCTTCATTTCTTGTGCTTTCACTTTCCCACTAGATCATTTCTTGGGCAGAGGCGGTATCAGTGCCTGTGGGTCAAGATTCAATTAACCAGCTCCTCTGTTCTTTTCTGTGTTCTTTAAACTGCTTTAGGTCCATGCATATTATTTAATATATATGGCAAAGTGAGCTTGTTGTATGACAAAAATGCCATCTAGGTCCAGCAATATCTCTGGGATTCTCCAGGTTTGTGTGTCTCTGTTCTAGTCAAAGAACTTGCCCTTTGAGGGGTTCCTCTTAGCATATGCCTGACCTGCCTCAGGTGGCATGTGACCACGATTCATCACCGAATTTGGGTCACTGGTTGGATTGAGGTGCTGGTATCCCCTGGTGTGGCATTGGAAAGAGCAGTGGTACAGGTTCAGGCATTAGGTGTTTATACTTGGCAGAGAAGACACTGGGGCAAAGTTATGGTCTGTGTGATTCTGACTAAATACCTCTAACTCAATCACTTTTAGTGTAATTAAATGCCTGCAGTGGGTTACTTTTTAAAATGGGTATAGACAGGCACACATCCTGGCTGTCATAGCATACATGTTTATATTTCTGGGGGAAATATTTTTTGTGGCAACTGAGTTAATTTTGTTCTTCAGTCAGGCCTTTGATAATATATCGCTATTGCTTCTGTAGATCTGACTGCACCCATAGTACAGGTGATCATGTTGGGTGTTAAGTACAATGTGGGAGACTATCAAGGGTATATGATATAGGCAAGTGAGAGGGGAAGAAAGAGGCAACAGATTTGCTAAAATATGACCATACCCCAGCAATGCTACTGGTGGGTATTGGCACAATGCAGTTCCCTGTATTCATCTTTATTTTCATATCCAAGAATCGGACATGGAAATGACTTATTGGGTCACTCCTACTTCATCCTCTGTTAAAGCAGGATTGTTCCTATAGCACTAGTGCTTTGCAATAAGCATTTTCTGGACACTGCAGTAAATAAATACTGTTTTTGAGGATTCCCAGGGAAATGGACCAAGCAGATGGTGCTTGGATATGGATTAGGTGTGGATTAGGATTTGGTGATCAGTTGACCTTGTAAGACTTCTGCCATCGTAAATGGTGGCAAAAGTTTGCAAACCAAGAAAATTTTATAGGGAAAGCTGATTCCAAAGTAGGCAAAATACAACGAATTTGACTGTCTGACATTGAATGTTGAAATCATTTGAACTGAAACATAGGTGGTGGAAATTTACATTAACCAAAGCCAGTAAAAAAGTTTGCATGAACTTCTGCAAGCTGCTATTTTAGAGTTTTGCACAGATTTAGCAATTGGATCAGAGTGAGAGTCATAGGTGGAGCTGCTCTGTAGAGCCCCCTACAGGGTCAAGCATGGTGCTGCAGGTGCTTCCTCCATTAATCCACCAGTTCTGGCTGCCTGCTGGGAGCAGGGGAGCCAGTGCCCTAAATTTGGAATCAATCTTTAAACAGTCAGCTGAGGATAATTAAACTTAGCATTTGGCTGTCAGCGCCTCTAAACAAACATAACTCAAAGGCAAACTCTTAGTTACAGCTCTGGGGTTCTGGCCTAGCATGGAGACCTCTTTCTCTGTCCCAGTCTTTACCCCACACTCTCCTGAGAAGAAGCAGGCAAGCCTTTTTAACTGGTCTGCTGGCTCTCAGTTGGTTAATGTCTCCTCCTGGTCCTTTTAGGCCTCTGGAGGATTAAGGACTTACACTTATGGCACTGTGGCGACATCGCTGTAGCACTTAGTGAAGATGGTGCCTACACTGAGGAGAGCTTCTCCTGTCTGCGTAAGTACTCCACTTTCCCAAGAGGTGGTAGCTATGTCACTGGGAGAAGCCCTCCCATTGGCCTAGGAGTGTCTACACCAGGGGTTAGGTCAGTATAACTGCATTGTTCAGGGGTATGGATTTTCCACACCCCTGAGCAATGCAGTAATAACGACATAAGTTTGTAGTGTAGACTGGGGCTAGTCTACAGCACAACACACACTAGCTGAATTGCTTTGGTGCTTGCACCATCACCTTTCAAGATGTATGGTTACCATTCAGATGATAGTGATCTGTTAGTTTGGTGCAGGGATCTGCAGCAGGTCTAGCTTGTTGCCGTTTTTGATTTGTTTTTATCTTATAGGGCTTTAGGTGCTGGTCTAGCATCATGAGCACTTTTTGGTTTCCAGAGACACTGTTTGCTCCTCTGATTGGGCCTGGGTACTAGCGCTCTGTAGGAGTGGATCAGGGATTTAGTTTCTGATCCTCTAGTGCTTTGAGATGGAGGGAACATTTTCTGCTTTGGTTGAGATGGCACCAGAAGTGACTATGCCTTGCTCTGTGTTGATTAGCAGGGAAAATCGCATCCAGTTCTGCTTTATAGCCATAGCATGCAAGAGTATGTTAAACTTGGAGGAATGCAAGGGATTTCAGTGTTTGTCTAAAGGTGGGTGGAGACCCTCAGAGCCTATGAATTCATTAAAATTCCATGTTGTGTTGCAGGGTAAATGCGTGGGCCTTAATATGCAGGGCTCCAACAGGTAAATACTCGAATCTTGGATACAAGATTAAGCGAGTTTTTACCTGCCTTTCAGCCAAAAACCTCATCAAGTACTTCACACCCACCCAAAAGGCAGCGTTCACCGCTACATGAATCTAATGCAAACTGACTGAAGCAAGCACAGAGTAGGGGGAACAATTTGCCTCTCTAGATAGGTATTTACAACAAGGGTGTGTGTGTCTGTGTGTGTTGACAGCAAAGAAAACTAACTCTTGTTTGGAGAAATCAGATGTTCTTTATTGTTTTCTTTGAACACACTCTACTTCACTAACCGCATCCATTTGCACTGCCGATTTCTGAAGATTATATATACACTTGCAATATTCTCTGCCTTCATCACAGATTCGGACCTCTAGAAAGCATTCACTAGACTAGACTATTAGCTCCATGGATCAGAGGAACAGCAATTGGGGCCAAATTCTGCACACAGGTATAGCTACCTGGGTACATTCTCATTGAACTCTGATGTAATTTGATGTTGCTGTCCAGAGACTTTGGATGCAGTGGAATCCTCTTATACTGAAGGTATTTTCCCACAGACAGAACAACATCACTATGAATCTGACTCTGCTGCCATTGAAGTCAATGGCAAAACACCTTTCGGCACAGGATAAGAAGAGCTTCACTGTAACTGGTGAATTATGGTGACTGCAATTCTCACAGTCCAAATGTGTGCAAGTAATTTGTGATTCAGTTCACTCTCGACAGGGCCAGAGCTAGATAGTTTACTGTGCTAGGAACCCTCTAGGAGGCTACTATCTGGGTGCAGTGGTGGTGGTGGGGGGGCAGTTTATGGCTTCTGGGATATGGAGGGTGCCTTTAAAAGGGAAAACACCCCTGACACACACTGAAAGGTGGAGGGTGGGAGCGACACTGGAGTGGCTTCTTCTAAGTTTTGGACACGGACACGTGTGTGTGTCGGTGTGTCGGTGTGTCAGTGTGCATGTGTAAACCTTGAAGAGGCTGATCCCTAAAAATTGTACTGGGGGATTTCCTCACTGGCCACCAGAGCTTTGCTTTTGTGGCTCCCAGCTGATCAGGAGTGGGGTGCGGTTGGGTGAGAGACATAGATGATTAAAAAATCAGCATCCTAGGTGACCACCTATGTCTAATGGTGGTACAGAAGAAGTGGAAGCTCTTAACACTAACGAACCAGGGCAGTTCCATTGTGCAGGGTGTGGGTGGATAGCTGTGGAGCGCAGGGGACTTAATATCACCTATATGCAAAACCCCAGCTCCACATAAGTCATAGTATAGAGGGTTGTAGATTGGGCAGGGGAGAAGAAAGGGTGTGAGCAATGCAGCCTTGATTATGGGAACCCAATGGCCACAGGACCTCATAGGGTGTACATGCTGCCTTTCCTATGCAAGTATCAGAGGGGTAGCCGTGTTAGTCTGAATCTGTAAAAAGTAACAGAGGGTCCTGTGGCACCTTTAAGACTAACAGAAGTATTGGAAGCATAAGCTTTCGTGGGTAAGAACCTCACTTCTTCAGATGCAAGAANTGCAGGGTGTGGCACAGCTTGGCAACTGCCATTACAATTCCTTGCATAGGATAAAGTAACAGAGGGTCCTGTGGCACCTTTAAGACTAACAGAAGTATTGGAAGCATAAGCTTTCGTGGGTAAGAACCTCACTTCTTCAGATGCAAGAAGGATATGGAGGGTGTCCTTGCGTCTGAAGAAGTGAGGTTCTTACCCACGAAAGCTTATGCTCCCAATACTTCTGTTAGTCTTAAAGGTGCCACAGGACCCTCTGTTACTTTATCCTATGCAAGGAATTGTAATGGCAGTTGCCAAGCTGTGCCACACCCTGCATGTGAGCTAGGTGGTCGATTCTACTCTCCCAAACCCAGCAAAGTCCCTGCACAAAGCTCTTTAACTCAGATTGTGCATGTACAAAGGAAGCTAGTAAAGTTCTTCCTATAACAGGTTCCAATATGTGTATCTCAGCGGATGGACCCATATATATGTGTGATGGCACTCTGGACTATCATTCCATAACCAATAATTGTCATAGCCCTGTAGGCAATATGAAGTCTTGCCCTTCATTCAGCAGAGTCAACGTCCCTCTCCTTTACCTTTTGAGCTGTCCAGTGAAAGCAGCAAAATCAGGGAATGTGCAACCACACAGCTGAGATCTTCTTTTATTTTAATTTTTTTAAAAAGAAACCAATGAAAAATTAAAGACGAGCTGTGGTCACTGAAAAAAGCAATAGCTCTGCTTCAGCAAGGGAAGAGAAGGAAAACATCTGCAAGGAGAGAAAACAGAGTACAGAGTGGTGTTATTCTTACAGTAGAATGTTGGGATTAGGCTTTTTAAAAAAATCTTTTCTTTTTTAGAGCCCAACTGACTTCAGCTCCTTCAGGAATCAGATATTAGAAAGCAGTTTTTCTGATTTAGTTTTCCTTTGCAGAATGTGGATATTTTGACAGAATTGCTGCACAATAACACATTTACACAGGTTATTTGATTTGGTCATTTTTTTAAATGAAAACAATCACTTATCTAACCACTAGTTGATTTCTTTAGCCTTTGGGGAGCCAGTCATGAAGGATAGAAGGTTATTGTTTAACAGGATTAAAACTGAACTCTTCATTTTTCCTCCCAAACTCCCCCAATGACAACACCACTTACAGTGTGGTGGTTTTGTTAATGGTAGCGATGGGCCAATATTCTGAAAAATGATCAGCAAAGATCTCGTGAGATTCTGAATAGTTCCCCCCCCCCCCCCCGATTCAACCATTTCCCCACCCTTTTTTCATTTGTTTTCCCATGAACATTTGTCCCAGAAATTTTTCATCCAAAGATTTGGGGAGGAGCGTTTATTCACGCAAATGTGTGGAGTTGCAGCTGAATGCATGTGTCCACAACTGAATGGGCACGTTCTTGTGTGAACAAGTGTACTTATGCTAGGAGTTATTACCTGACCATCCTCATAGCTCTATATTTGTATACAGTAGAATCTCAGTGTAACGGACACCCCGGGAATGGAGGTTCTTTGTAACTCTGTAACTCTGAGCAAAACGTTATGGCTGTTCTTTCAAAAGCTTACAACAGAACATTGACTTAATACAGCTTTGAAACTTTACTATGCAGAAGAGAAATGCCGCTTTCCCTTTTTTTTAGTGGTTTACATTTAACACCGTACTATACGCCTCAGTAGACGCCCCTTCTTCCTTCTCCTTTGAAGGCACACGGATAATTTACAAAGATTTCTGCACACCAGTATTTTTTGTGCAGTTTTTCTAACAGTCGCCATCCTGGAGGGCTGGGAGTTGGCTTGAAACTAGAGGCCAAATTCTGTTTGTCACCCCATTGCAAATCTAGAGTAACTCCATTGTCACCTGTGTGGAGTTAGCCTGGATTTACACCCATGTAACAGAGAGCAGGATTTGGCCTCAGGTGTCTGTCTCTGAAAATGTGCCCATATGGAAGGGATAGGATAGAGCCTGTGTCCGCAGGGAATGGCTCCTCTTCACGGCTCTCTGCCCTGACTAGTGGTTATGGCCTTGCTGCTGTGAAACCCAGGTGTGCAAACAAAAAATGTCACCATCCCTATAGGTACCACAAAGGATTAGAAAAAGCCCATTTGCAGTGATGTATGTAAATCCACATACTAATTATTACTGGCAGACAAAGATGAGTAAGCCCAGAGCTGAAGTTTAAAAAGAAAAGGTCAGAAACATTTTTAGACAATGAAAACACTTATTTACATAGTTCACTGGAAGCTGGATTTCTTTCTCCTTCTTGCCTGCACTCACCCATACACCAAACATGCCAGCTTTCTTCTGTCTGTAGGGTTTGTAAATCTAATCCCTACAGGAAGCAGCTATAAAAAGAAAGTTAGAAACAGAAGGGAATACAATGTTTTCAAATGCCTGCCATAGAACTGCTTAAATACTGGCAACAAACCAATGTATCAGGGGGAGGGATAGCTCAGTGGTTTGAGCATTGGCCTGCTAAACCCAGGCTTGTGAGCTCAATCCTTGAGGGGGCCACTTGGGGATCTGGGGCAAAATCAGTACTTGGTCCTGCTAGTGAAGGCAGGGGGCTGGACTCGATGACCTTTCAAGGTCCTGTCCCATTCTAGGAGATGGGATATCTCCATTAATTAAATTATCAACTTATTCTAGCTTTAGTTTTCTGTTCATAGGACCCTCAGCACCATAATATCAGAGCACCTCACAACATCCTTGGGAATATCACAAGGAAGTGCTAGTACCCTTGTTTTACAGATGGGGAACTGAGGCAAACGGGAGGTATGTGAGGCTATTAATTGTGGAGGCCCAACCCATACGTCTAACAATCAGCGAGTAACTTGTTTGACTTTTTCCCTCCTTTAGTGGAATCTGTTTTGAATCCCATGTGGCATTGGGAAGAAGTTGGAGGGCACTAGGGGAATGATGTTCTTGCCTGAGTGGAAGCACACCAAAACCCTGGCTTGTATTAATAACTCAATAGGGCCACATCGTAAGCTGGAAATCCCTCCCATCCGTATATTAATAAAGACAAACGTGGTGGCAGGCTCTGGCTCCTGCTCTGATGCCAGCTCTGCAGCCAGCTGCTCCCCAGGGCTGCCCCAAACAGCTTCTCCAAGTACACACCCAGGATATGCTGTAGCTACTCCACCGGCCTAACATCTTCGGTTACTGGCCTCAGAACTAGGGTCCCTTCTTGCCCTTCCTCCAGCAGCTGGCTCTCCTCCAGAGTGCCTGGGACTGGAAGGGTGTTGGGTGGGGGAGTATAAGGGTGGCATCATTGCTCAGCAAATTGTCATGCACTGCTCTGGGTTCAGTGCTCGCCACAGTTCCCAATACCTCTAAAAGAGGCAGGAAGCCAGGGCGTTGCCAGAGGTTCCATTAGCATCCTTGGCTTTGAGGTAGTCTGTCCTCTGCCAGTTGATTCGCTTTCTGGAGTATTTTGCTGTCCAGTCAATCCCCAATGCTGCCAGCTGCTCAGATAAAGCTTTGTAGACATGATCATTTCTTATGCTCTTGCTGAAGTCGAATATGTTCCTCGTCTCGCTCGAGAGGTAAACTAGAAGCCACATGGGTTCCTCTGGCCAGCCAGCTAGCAGTGCGGGACTGCTTCTCAGTCATTGCTAATACATGTGAGGGTTGACTGTGTTTCCAGTTGAGCAGCCCATGTGGAAATGAAGGGTTAAATGCCAGGCAGGTGCATTTGAATAACGAGGTTGCTTCTGGTTCCTGGGAAGTGAGTGGCCAGTTTAGGAACTGAAGGGCTGGGAAACACAGTCCCAGAGGATTATGAGATAGCATTGGTAAACTCTCCAGATTCCAGTCAGGTGACCTGAACTTGAGCTGTGTCCACACTATCTGGACTTTTGACCCATGTCACAATGAGATTTGGGTTTTGACCCACCCCCAATGAAGTCTGCAAGCAAAATTCCAGAGGGGTCCCTGGCCTGAGTCAGATTGATTTCTGTGTGGACAGAAAAGGGTCTTTTGTTTAAACATAGTCCAGGCTTAGTATGCTATGTAGTCACTGAACTTGGGAAAATCAATGGGCTTTCAGGCATCATGATTTTAACAGATTTGCTGGTCATTGAAAATTGTTCATGCACATTTGTGGGCAAATATAGTTCAGCATACTGGTTATCTGAAAATTGTTAGCTGCAAGTATGGCTTACAGTCAGGGCCGGCTCCAGGCACCAGCTTGCCAAGCAGGTGCTTGGGACGGCCACTCCGGAGAGGGGCAGCACGGTCCAGCTATTTGGCAGCAATTCGGCAGACGGTCCCTCACTCCCACTCGGAGCGAAGGATCTCCCGCCGAATTGCTGCCGCAGATTGCAATCGCGGCTTTTTTTTTTTTTTTTTGCGCCACTTGGGGCGGCAAAAACCCTGGAGCCGGCCCTGCTTACAGTATTGGATAGGTGAAATTCTATCCAATAGTGGATACCTACTGGTGAGATTTGTTAAAATCAAGTCTAGAACAGCTTCCCCCCCCAGTAGCTTTTTCAGCCTTCTGAAATAAAAAGTTGTCTGCAATGCAGTCCAAGAATTTGTTGGATAGTCTGTGCCCCGCTGTGTTGTTTTCCCAACATATATTTGGATAGTTGAAGTCCCCCATCACCACCAAATCTTGGGCTTTGGATGATTTTGTTAGTTGTTTAAAAAAAGCCTCATCCACCTCTTCCACCTGGTTAGGTGGCCTGTAGTAGACTCCTAGCATGACATCACCCTTGTTTTTTACCCCTTTTAGCCTAACCCAGAGACTCTCAACACTTCCGTCTCCTATGTCCATCTCCACCTCAGTTCAAGTGTGTACATTTTTAATATATAAGGCAACACCTCCTCCCTTTTTCCCGTCTATCCTTCCTGAGCAAGCTGTACCTATCCACATCAACATTCCAATCATGTGTATTATTCCACCAAGTTTCAGTGATGCCAACCATGTCATAGTTGTATTTATTTATTAGCACTTCCAGTTCTTCCTGCTTATTACCCATACTTCTCGCGTTTGTATATAGGCATCCAAGATACTGGTTTGATCTTGCCTCCCAGTTTTGCCCTGACCCTCCTTTCTCTCTGCCATTATAGCCCACGCTCCCTCTTGTTTCCGACCCATCTCCCAGGTCTCCATGTTCCCTACTTACTTGTGGGCTTTGCTCACCTGTCCCCGTCGAACCTAGTTTAAAGCCCTCCTCACTAGGTTAGCCAGTCTGTGTCCAAATAGGGTCTTTCCCCTCCTTGAAAGGTGAACGCCATCTCTGCCTATAATACAGAGAAATAAGTAGGGCTGAAATGATACAACAGGGCCTTCCGCACGACATCTACCTGGTGTCTACTTCACTCTCCTGGATCTTTGACTGGTCACCTAAGTTTCATGGTTTTGTTTGTGTTCCTTAATTGGCTTGCAAGCAGGGTAGTGTTAGTTTTTCTGTTTTTAAAATCAATTGCTTTGACTTTTGACTCCCTTATACTTGTCTTACTCTCAAACCCATGAAAAACAACATACAGGTCAAGCATTTCTGGTGTAAATATGTGCCAATGTGCTTGGTCATACTAAAATGCATGTGTTTGTGTGTGGACAAGCACATGTGCATGAAACCCAGGGTTGTGAGTTCAATCCTTGAGGGGGCCATTTAGGGATCTGGGGCAAAAATCTGTCTGGGAATTGGTCCTGCTTTGAGCAGGGGGTTGGACTAGATGACCTCCTGAGATCCCTTCTAACTCTGATGTTCTATGGGTCTATGAATGAAAGCTCCTCTCCAAACATCTGCCAAGAAAAATTGCTCCCATGAACATCAGGAGGAAAGTGAATAGAATGAAATGTGAACGTGGACAAACAGAAACATGCTTTAGAATTTGTCCTACTGTTTGCCCATTTTTAGTCTGCAGACTGTAGTCACAAACTCTGTCTTGAAAATAGCATCCATAGTTCGTTATATTTAACTCAATTTTGTACAAGAGATGGGCATGAACCCCCACCCTCCCAGTCAGAACCCTAGATCTGGGTTTGTGGATAGATTGGAATTGGGAAGCCAACTCTATAAGGGGACACATTTGAACTTTCTGTACTTCAGGATAATTTGGATCTGGATTTCAAGCACTAAAGTATGTGAGTGCTGGGAGTCTAAAGTTCGGTTTCTGCCAATTACAGGGACATGGGGACAGATCTGCTCTAACTTAAACCAGGCTGGAGTGGCCAGAAGGAACTGAACATGCAGCCCAGGGCTGGCCTGGAGCAGGAGGTCAGTCATAGCTGCTTCCCCATGCTACATGGGAAACAGGGAGAGTGTGTAGTGTTCGGTCCTCTGCACCATTGGAGGGTCATCCTCATCCCGAGGTAATTATCCTTGGACAGTTACATTGGGGTTTTGGCCAGATTATGTCAGCAGAGTAGCAGTGTGGCCCAAGGGGGTCTAGACTGCAGATTGTCAATGTTTGAATCCTGGGAGTTTGATTCTTTACATTACAGATAGAATTGGGATCCAGGTCTGGGGGGTTGATTTTGGCCTGTCTCTACTTGCTACCAAATAATTTTTTTCAAAAGTAACAAGGCTATAATTCTTTATATAGGAGCTCTCAGGGAGGCACTGATGTGTCTTTTTAGAACAGGCAGGTATTGTTATGAAGCTGTTTAAAAATAAAGCTACAAAAATGGCATCACCACTTCTTTTTTCTTTTTTCTATTTTTGCCTGCTTTTTGTGCCACTCAGCTTGTTTGCCTGTAAAATCTTCCTTGGGGCCACATTCGTGCAGACAGACTAAACCATTTTTCACTCGGAAGGAATCCCCTCAGGTTAAATTCACCTAGATAATATCACCGTTACTACATAACCTGTTTGGATTATTTTCGAACACTGCACAGCAGCAGCACCAACAAAGAGAAACTCTGCATGATACATACCAGTAGCAACTCCCTACAAATTAACCTTTAGGAACTCCGTCTTTGCAAGAAACGCCCACATGTCAAATTTCTCTGTGGGTTTTTGAGCCAAGAGATTTAAGAGTTTAAACCTGATGAGTTTTTTTTAAATGACTTTTTCAACTTTGTTTCTTTTGTTTAAAAAAAAAAACCCAACAACCAAAATAACAAGACTCAGGATAGTTTTAGCTGGTCACAGACAAAGACCGCTAGATGGTTTGAAATGTACAGGATAGCACACAGGTAACTTGGACATTATAAAATTTAATACACAGGACAAGCAAGCCTGAGTAATCACTTTACTGCCATGATTAGACATGGGCCCAAAACAAAAGCTAGGATCTGAACATGCCTGAACTTTGGAACCATTATGATTCAGGTCAAAACATCACAGCTCTTCTTTGCCTGAATAAAGAGCTGAAACAAGCTGCCAGGTCTGAAGTTCGGAGAAATTCAGATCTGGATTCAAATTCCACATCCTGGACCACTCTCCAAGAATGCCAATGTTAGACAGATCTCTTATCTTCCCTACTATATGGGCCTGGAGGAATGTCAGATGAATGCTTTTCCCTCAGGTCAGATTGGCAAGCTCCTTATAAAAACAACGAGGAGTCTGGTGGCACCTTAAAGACTAACAGATTTATTTGGGCATAAGCTTTCATGGGTAAAAAACCCCACTTCTGCATCTGAAGAAGTGGGTTTTTTTACTCACAAAAGCTTATGCCCAAATAAATCTGTTAGTCTTTAAGGTGCCACTGGACTCCTCGTTGTTTTTGTGGATACAGACTAACACACTACTCCGTGATACTAAGATCCTTATGGTTTTTCATCTTCCTCTGCAACATGGGGCACAGGTTGCTTGTTAGGATCATCTAGATATAGTTCTCAAAATCAGTTCCCTTCCAGTGCAAGGGGCTTCAGGCATTGGTGTGCCTCAGTCCCTCCTATCCTCTGCCTGTGGCACACAATGGTTTAATCTCCTCAGCACTGTAATATTTTTGTGTAATCCAGGTTAGTGGGCTCAATAACTGGGTGGGATTTAGTGACCTGCACTATGCAGCAGGTCAGACTAGATGATATGGTAGCCCTGTCTGGCCTGAAACTGGGACACTGCCAACATGGTAGCATGGGCTGTCCAGTGGTGGTGTTCCTTCTAATTGGCTGGGAACAATAGGTCTAATTATGCAGCTGGCCAGCAAGGGCTGTCTGTGAAAGCAACTTTTTTTTAAAGGGGGGATGGGATGGAAATGGACTGGAGCATAAAGATCAAATTTTACCTGCTTATGAACTGGGCCTATGATAGTAAGAAGATTTGAAAAGGGAAAAAAATATTAACAGGAAAAGCTATAGGGCAAACAATCCGATCCAAAATAACAGGAGTAAATACCCCAAGAACGTATTTAGAGTAATATCTACAGAACCCTTTTGGTTTAATCTCTACTAATTTTAATGTGACTTCCCCATAAGAGGAAATGCGCTTTGAACTTGTATAGTGTTTTCTATCAGAAGATCTCAGTGTGCTATAGAAACACTAATAAATTCAGCCTCCCAGCAACCTTGTGAGGGAGGAAGATATTGGAAGGAAACCGTGGCATGAAAAAAGGTTACGTGACTTGCCCAAGGTCACACAAGGCACAAAGAAGTACGGAATCTTATTGACTATAGCTATGACGGCCCAGCAGTTAGTTCTTGTGACAAAACAAGGTTCTATCTTGTGCCTTAATCACAATAGCATTCTTCTTCACAAGAACCGAACATATGGCCCGCCCTTCTTAAAAGGAAAATGTATAGTATTCGACTATAAGGGTCCTTATTAGAAAGGCATATTATAAGGTCTATCATCATGTTTAATACCTAGGGACACTGGCATTGTAAGACCAGCTTAATATACATTGTTAGTAGATCCAGAAGAAAACAGTGTAGTTGTGCAAATGCAAATTCAATAAATGAACACTAGTCATTATAAAGATAGAGTGATTTATCTCTACCCACTGGAAGGATATAGCTGTACCTATGTGCACTGTCATAGGAATGGTTCTGCCCGGGGTTCCAACTACAACTTTGTTTTGGTTATAACTTAAGCTAAGAAAATTTGCTCCAGGCTAAAACTTGCTCTACATAAACTTTAGCTTTGGAGTCATCTTTTAATACATATGTCTACAGTGTGAGCCAGGTTACGATACCCTTACTCACGCTGAACGACTCCTGACTACACAAATTGTTCCATTGATTTTACTCAGAGTAAAAGATGAATAACTGTAGCTGAATCTGATCCTAAAATACAGATATATCCTGCCCCTAGCTGCTCCCATTGAAGTCGGTGGGAATTCAAATGGAGCAGGATTGGGCCCATCGTTTTAAAATACTCCTCTACCCCGATATAACGCTGTCCTCGGGAGCCAAAAAAATCTTACCGCGTTATAGGTGAAACCACGTTATATCGAACTTGCTTTGATCCACCGGAGTGCGCAGCCCCTCCCCACACCTCGGAGCGCTGCTTTACCGTGTTATATCTGAATTCGTGTTATATTGGGTCATGTTATATCGGGGTAGAGGTGTATCTGTTTTGGAATGCAAAAATAAAATGGCCTTTAGTTGATTAGAGCACTGTTTGGTATGGCTAGAATTCATAAACAACTTGGACCTGATCCTCGTGTGTACAATTATTATCATCTATAATTTGTATTACCACGGGCCCTAGGAGCCTGAGTCATGGACCATGACCCCATTGTGCTAGGCACTGTACGAACCTAGAACAGAAAGATGGTAACTTCCATTCAAGTCAATGGGAGTTTTGCAGGTATAACAGCTTCAAGATTGTGCCTTCAGCTGTTTGTGATTTTATTTTTTGAAATGTCATTTTTAAGTTGTTTTATATAATGTGGGTATTAGCCCTTTTTCAGATTAAAGCCAATCATTTAGTCTGATATTTTAAACTTGAATCTGTGCTTAGAATCCTGTAATTTTTTTTCCTCATAGGTCAAATTTTACAGTCTTGGATGCCTAAGGTTAAGTTGTAAATCTACAGTTAGGCACTAAAAAATAAAAATGGCATAGTTTTCAAAGGTGGAGAGCATTTGTAAATTCCACTTAAGCCACTGGGAGTTACAGGTACTCATCTTTGAAAATCAGGCCATTTTCATGTAGGTGTCTACATATGGATTTTAAGTCCAGATCCTCAAAGGTATTTAGGTGCCTAACTCCCATTGGTTTAAATTCCCTTTGAGAATCCAGGCCAAGGAGCTTAATTTTAGGCACTCGTTTGCAAAAGTGGTCTTTAACATGCAGAAGACATCCATTTTTCAAACCAATACAACAATGCTTAAAGGCTCATGTAAAGCTATACTCCTTTCAAAGGTTCACAAACTGATCTAAAACATAAAGCCTGCTGGGTCAAGGATTACATTTTATTTTATAACTTGCCTATTTTAAACAGAAAACCATTGTAATTTGCTGCATAATTAGGCTGTGATTCAGCGAAGCACTTTAGCATGTGTTTAAGTGCCATTGACGTCAATGGGTGCTTAAATGCTCCGCTGAATCGGGGCCTGAGGCATTGTTCAAACTGAAACTCTGAATAGAGGGCCAGTGTGTGGATAATTATGTCTTGTTTACAGTAAAAACGGAGGCATTTTTGTCTAAAGCTGAATTAAATTCTATGGCTTGTGGCTAACCTTTCCAGATGCAGTTTGTGACTTCCACAGAACGCATTTCAGGCTTTCATGTACTGTGCATTTTCTTCAGTGTCTAAGGCCAGGTTTACATTATAATTTTGCATCGTATAACTATGTACCTATGGGGGAGAGGGGGCGGTGAAAAATCTACATCTTTGAGGCTTCGTCCTCACTACGGGGGGAGGGGAGGTCGATTTAAGAGACGCAAATTTGACGTATCGGAACCGACTTACCCCGCTGTGAGGACGGCGGCAAATTGACCTCCGCGGCTCCCCCATCGACGGCACTTACTCCTACCTCCGCTGGTGGAGTACAAGCGTCGATTCGGGGATCGATTTTCGCGTCCTGACGAGACGCGATAATTCGATCCCTGAGAGATCGATTTCTACCTGCCGATTCAAGCGGGTAGTGAAGATGTAGCCTTAGTAATGCAGTAGTAGACAGCGCTATGTCAGCAGGAGGGCTTCTTCTGTTGCCATAGCTACCCCTTCTTGGGGAGGTGGTTTAACTACGCCGGTGGGAGAAGCTCTGAAGTACTTCACTGAAGTGCTGTAGCAGCGCAGCTGCATTGCTGCAGCGTTTTAAGTGTAGACCTGCCCTGACTTTCCTTTTATTATTTACATGCCTTTATATATTTTAAAGATAGACTTCCACTCCCTTAAGAGGAACTATTACAGTCCCTAATGTCACCGCCCTTCAGTTTAGCTGGGTGCACCTTTTTAATTTTTAAATAATGCTGCTAAATAAACCAACCAACAAATCCCAAAGGAAAACAAGCCCCAGGAATTATGTTGAAATACCAGTAAGGGCTTAATCTAAACTACAAATTCTAGGACATTCAAAGTTAAGGCTGTGACTCTGCCCTTGATTCACTCTGTTGCACTAAGAGATTGTGTTTGTTGCTAATCAGCAGATGAGAGATGATTAAATCATTATATAAAGAAGTGTGAGGCCTGTCCAACTAGTCTGAGCAGAAGACTCAGAGGCCAGGTCTGCACTAAAAAGTTAGCTTGACCCAGCTATGTCACTTGGGTGTGAAAAATCCAATCCCCTGAGTGACATAGTTAAGTTGACCTAGTCCCTGGTATAGATAGTGGTAGGTCGACAGAAGAATTCATGGATGAACTACAGCAACAGGAGAACCCCTCCAATCGCTATGGTGAATGTCTACCCTGAAGCCCTACAACGGCGCTGCAGTATTTCTAATGAAGACATACCCAGAGCATGGAGCTTCTGAGTTTGAATTCTGGCTCTGACATTGACTGCCTCTGTGGCCTGTCACATAACCTCTCTGCCTCAGTTTCCACATCTGTAAAAAAGGAGATACTAACACTTAACTGTTTTAAGATTAATTAGAACCATGGTTTCCATGATTAGAGGGGTGCAACTAGCAGAGGATTTAGACACGATGACCCAAAAGTAGAAGTGTGGCTGTACACCCCTTAGCCCTTCTGTTGGTGCTTCTGTGGGGATTGTGGTGTCATGTTAGACTCATAGAGTTCTTGGTCCTCCAGTTTCTAGAGAGGATTAGGAATTGTGTTGCGTTTTGTGGGTGGGGTGTACGTTAACTGACTCTGCTGCTCACTCATCCTATTCCCCAAAGTGGGTTTGGAGGGCAGCAACAGGCAGAGACACCCTGAGGAAGGGCTTCTGCAGCAGCCTAGAAGTGGAGTCTCTTCTAGCTCTCAAGGGCTTTCCTGCTAGCTGATCAATCCTGGAAGCTGTGAGTAGGCATGAGTTCAGGGTACCTTCTCCCCTGCTAGTCACACCACATGGGCACCTCCAGAGAGAATGAGCAGGCAGGTGGAAATATCACAAGTCCAAACTTGTGGCATTTCCAGTGTTCATGCAGGAATAATCCTTAGGGAATGATCTGGCCCTTAGTTAATATTTAAGTACATTGAAAATGATAAAGCACTATAGAAGCACCAAGAATCCTCATTCAGCATGGACGGCAGTAGCCAGGAATAACAAGGTAGGATACAATTTCCAATGTAATGATGTTGTTAGTTTAATTTAGAAACTTTTAAATATCCCTTGATTGGATTTTCTCTTCGTTTATTTGTTTGGCTTTCTTGGTGTGGTTTAGACCATTTTAACCAACTGAAACTTCCATGTGCCGGGGGTTGGGGGGACCTTAGGTGGTAGTGCACATGTCTCTTAGTGAAATAATGAAGTGTTTACATTATGGAGTCCTATTGTGAGATCAATCAGCCTACCATGCAGGATTTATAAACAGAATCTGCAGGTGGTCCCTGTGTCTCAATTGCCCAGAAGACATGATTTAATCCTCAGGAAATAGGCAGCGTATACATTCCAAAAGGCAGCCT